>NW_007073203.1:0-1202 GCF_000164805.1 Carlito syrichta
GTGGTCTCTGTTTCTCTTTCTACCTCAGGGAGTCCGATTATTCTTAGGTTAGGCCTCTTGAGGTAGTCACTCATCTCTTGAAGGTTTTGTTCTGTCTTTTTTAGCTTATTTTCTGTGTTTTTAAGAGTTTGGGTTATTTCTATATTTTGGTCCTCAAGCTCTGAGATTCTTTCTTCTGCTTGGGTAATTCTGCTTTCCATGCTTATCAATTTGTTATTTATTTCATTCACAGTATTCTTTATTACTGTTATCTCAGATATCAGCTCCTTCCTAGTTTCTTCTTGTGTCTCCTCAATTCTTTTTAGTCTCTCCATTATTGTTTTGATATCTGCATTTGCATTTTGAGACCCTTCATTCTGGGGACTTTGCATTGTTTGTATTCCAAAGTCAATTTTCTCTGTGTCTGCTCTCCCAGGCGTCTGGGAGAGACCCATACTCTTCTTTTGGTTTTTCTTCATTTCTGTAGATTTTTCTCCCTTTACCCCTTTCCCTCCCCCTCTTCAATTCTGTTTTTGAGGGAAGGTGGGGTTGCTTTTATTTCTCTTCTGCAATGACCTGTTCTTCCTTATGAGGGTCTTCTGGTTTTGTTCACTTTTCCCTCTGTTTTACAGTCTGTCTATTCAGCAGTTTGCAGTCTTGGTCCCTAGATTTAAAAAAGGGGCATATAGAAGAGGAAAATAATGGAGGAAGGGGGGGTCAATAGGGAGTTAGAAAGAGAGAAGCGCGAGAGGGAAAACAGATAAACATACCCATCTATCAGGTGAGAACGAGACACAGGGCTGGGAAGAGGTGAAGAAAGACACGTAAGAAAAGAATACTGATAGCTACATAGTACTAAAGAGTACTGAAGCAACACAGAGACAGGGCAATAAAATCGAGAAACAGTGTAAGTCAGAAGGTAAACAACAAACGTGATCTAAACCAACAGTTACAATGATAAAATCATAGGTCAAAATGAGCGAAAGAGAGAAGTGCGAGAGGGATAACAGATATACATACCAGCTATCAGGTGAAAAACAGTCACAGGATCGGGAAGAAGTGAAGAAAGACACGTAAGAAAGATTGCCTAAGGAGTACTGATAGCTACACAGACACAGGTCAATAAAATCGAGAGACAGTGTAGGTCAGAAGGTCAACAACAGACGTGATCTAAACTAACAGTTACAATGATAAAATCATAAGTCAAAATAAGCGAAAGGGAG
>NW_007073204.1:0-780 GCF_000164805.1 Carlito syrichta
ACATATGTAGATATTTTAGAAAATGTGTAAATCATTTACAGTTACATTAGACATACTTTATTTTAATGCAGAATATGATATAATTGTCCAAATGGACTTTTGTTATATTTCATTGTCTCATCTGTTTTAACAGGTTATGCAGTATACACTTCACAATAGAGTATAATTTATCAGGATAGAAACCATTTAAAAAGGAAAAATTTACTGAAGCTGTAGATAATCCAGCCAAATGAAATCATGTCTACGTGTGTTTTGGACTACCTAACACAGCACATGTGACTATTCCCAAAGTAAAATCATAGACTACTTTATATTTAATTCCATTTCATCCAGCAACATTTTTTGAATGCCACATACTGTAAAAAATTCCGTAATTGCATCTAAGGTACGGTCACTGATCTCACAGAACTGACTGTCTAATGAGAAATAAAACAAACATGGAAATTAATTACGATATAAAATTGAATAAGATGAGCAAAACTGGAAAAACAGAAGTGCTTACCCTAAACTGTAAGACAAACTAAGCAGTGACTGTTACTTCACATATTTTCTCTAAATACTTGTGTTTATTTATATCATTTATTCTTACAATGCTGGGGTTGCACTTTGTATTTTGTTTCCTGCTCTTTTAAAATTTGGCATATATCATAAAAGTTCTTTCATATCCTTAATTATGTTTAAAAATACTGCTTGATGGCCAGAAGGTATTCTATCATATGGGAGACATTTAAACATTCTATTGTTGACTATTGAGTTTGCTTACTCACTGCTTCAAGCCTA
>NW_007073205.1:0-859 GCF_000164805.1 Carlito syrichta
TTTTCATTTTCTTCCTTTAAAGGACAGCTGCAAATGGATTTTTAAAAAAGGATATATCCATATAGTATGCCTCGGGAATGCAAAACATTCTATTTGGAGGTAGGTCTTTCAGGGTTTTGGTTGCAATAATTAAATATTTATTCACCAACTTACTCTCTGTTGTAAATTGGCCAAAGGAAACCTGACTGTGGACTCTGATTCTTCCTAGAGACTGCGTAGGTCTCAGGCTATTCAAAGAATTACCCAAACATGGATATCAGACCAAATCATAACATTTATATCAACAATATGAATGACAAAATTAAAAAAGAAGAATTGAAGAGCTCCCTCTATGCCCTGTTTACCCAGTTTGGCCATGTGGTGGATATTGTGGCTTTAAAGACCATGAAGATAAGGGGCAGGCCTTTGTCATATTTAAGGAACTGGGCTCATCCACAAATGCTTTGAGGCAGTTACAAGGATTTCCATTTTATGGTAAACCAATGCGAATTCAGTATGCAAAAACAGATTCTGATATAATATCTAAAATGCTGGGCACTTTTGATGACACAGAAAAGAAAAAAGCTAAAACTGTGGAACAGATTGCAACAACTGCAAACAAAAATCCTGGCCAGGGAATGCCAAATTCAGCTAATACCCAAGGAAATACAAAACCAAATCCCCAAGTTCCCTGATTACCCTCCAAACTATATTTTATTCCTTAATAACTTACTAGAAGGGACTAATGAGATGATGTTATCCATGCTGCTTAATCAGTTCCCTGGTTTCAAGGAAGTACATTAGTACCTGGGAGGCATGACATTGCCTTTGCTGAATTTGAAAATGATGAAAAGGCTGGTACTGCCAGGGATGCTTTACA
>NW_007073206.1:0-724 GCF_000164805.1 Carlito syrichta
AAGATATTGGCCTGTAGTTCTCTTTCTTTGTTGGATCTTTACCTGGTTTGGGTATCAATGTGATGTTGGCTTCGTAAAATGATTTGGGGAGAGTTCCATCTTTTTCAATCGCCTGGAATACCTTCAGTAGGATTGGTATCAGCTCCTCCTTAAATGTCTTGTAGAATTCTGCTGGAAAGCCATCTGGACCAGGGCTTTTTTTTGTAGGAAGTTTTCTTATTACGTGGTCGATTTCCTTGATTGTTATTGGTTTATTTAGGGTCTCAATTTCTTCTTGTTCCAACCTAGGTAGGTTGTGTGATGTCAGAAAGTCTTCCATTTCCTTCTGGTTTTCAAGTTTGTTTCCATACAAGTGTACATAGTAGTCTCAAATGATCTTTTGTATTTTTTCAGGGCTGGATGTGACTTCATCTTTTGTGTTTCTGATTATGCTTATTTGGTTTTTTTCTCATTTTCTCTTGGTCATTCTAGCTAGGGGACCATCAATCTTGTTTACCCTTTCGAAGAACCAGCTTTTTGTTTCATTGATTTTTTGTATTATCTTTTTGTCTTCTATGTCCTGGATTTGGGCTTTTATTTTGGTGATCTGGATTCTTCTGCTGAAATTAGGGTTTTTGTGGTCTTGCTTTTCCAGCTTCTTTAGGTGGCTTGTTAAGTTGTCAATTTCTGTTCCTTTCCATTTTCCTCATGTGTGTTTGTAGGGATATGAATTCCCCTCTTATTA
>NW_007073207.1:0-1062 GCF_000164805.1 Carlito syrichta
AGCTGGGTCGTTTATCTTGGTTGAAGTTGTTCATCACCCACATCTTTATAATAAATAAATAAATTTATTAAAAAATAAAAGAAATTTTTTATCTTTGAGAAGTTTGGAGATTGGACTCCAAGCTCTCCTAGCCTGAAATATTTCTGTTGATAAATCTGCTGCTATTCTAATTGGTCTTCCCTGGTAGGTAGTCTGACCTTATTCTCTTGCTGCCTTTAGGACTTTTTCTTTTATACCTACTTTGCTTTGGTGAATTATTATGTTTCTGGGAGTTGGTCTTCTCATTTGTTGTCTTGCAGGGGTTCTCTGAATCTCTTGTGCTTGAATATTTGCATCACTGATGAAATGAGGCAAGTTTTCTTGAATAATTTCATGAAATGCTTATTCCAGGGTGGTCTCTGTCTCTCTTTCTGCCTCAAGAAGTCCAATTACTCTTAGGTTCAGCCTCTTGAAATAGTTGCTCATCTCTTGAAGATTTTTTTTAATGTCTTTTAATGTTTCTTTTCTATGTTTTTGACAGTTTGGGTTAGTTCTATATTTTAACCCTCAAGCTCTGAGATTTTTTCTTCTGCTTCGCTAATTCAGCTTTCCATGCTTATCAGTTTATTATTTATTTAATTCACAGTATTCTTTACTGCTGTTATCTCAGTTATCAACTCTTTTCTATTTTCTTCTTGTCTCTCCTCAATTCTTCTTATTCTGTCTACTAATGTCTTGATATGTGGGTTTGTGGTTTGAGACCTGTCCTTCTGGTGGTTCTTCATTGTTTGTGTTCTGAAGTCTGTTTTCTCAGTGTCTGACCTCTCAGGGGTCTGTGTGAAATCCATATTCTTCTTTTGGTTTTTCTTCATGTGTGTAGATTTTTCTCCCCCATATTTTTCCCCCTATTCTTTATTTTCTTTGTTCAGAGATGGCAGGGTTGCTTTCACTTCCGTTTGCTCAATCTCCTATTCTTCCTTATGTGGATCCTGTGACTTTGTTCAATTCTGAAGCTGGACTGTGGGTTGGAGGCTGTACTTTTTAGAGTTTTCAGATTTAATTGAGGGAAACCTGTGAGTCAAA
>NW_007073207.1:2914-4706 GCF_000164805.1 Carlito syrichta
TGACAGCATAGCTGTTGCTGTTGCCTTTGGAAACTCAGTGTTGCTGCTGCCTCCCTGTTGCCAAAATTTCCTCCCTTTGCTGCCCCATCTTCTTATTGCCTCTAACTGTTATAGGGGCCTTGGTGGGGAATGTCATAGTGGAAGAATCTAAATTAAGCACCCATGTCATGCTGGAGGGTGACTGGAAGGATGAGTATATGGCCTTGTCAGCTCTACATAGGGAGGTGGGCTTTGCCTTTATGTGAAGACTCATAAAGTGGGAACTTTCCTACTTTTAGGAAGGGAGTCAAGGCACTAGCAGACCCTACGCTTTCACCCACATTATGTCTTCTACCTATGGGTTGCTTGTGATAGATTTGTTTGCTGCTTATGAAACAGTCATAGTGAGATGTCGGTGACCAGCACTGACCAAGGGTGGGTTAGGACCCACACCAGAGAATCTGGACAGCGAGAAGAGACCACTCAGAGGCAGTTCTTCTGGGAACAGTCTGATCAGGAATGAAGCCAATTTTATTCAAACCTTTTCCAACTTATATACCATTTTCTATACCCTCCAGCAGTGTGATAATCACTTGCTAGGGGCGTACAAGTTCCGTGCTTTACAAACTATGCATCACAAGACCACCACGAGATCTGCAATTTCCAAGCAAATAATTCGAATTCCATGATGCCTGCCATGCTTACATTAAGGTCACAGGTGCACAATTTCAATACAAATCGTTCAAAGTGTTTTCCATAATGTTCAATGAATCATTCATATTATACTCTTTGTTCTATACCCTGATTAATACAAAAAACTTTTCTAAGTTAACTCTAGGTTCAGTCCAAGTTCACTGACTCCCAATATTTTTAACAATTAATATTATCAACTTAACACTATACCATAATCTATAAGTTTAGTTAAATGACTTAACTGTCAGTTATACTATTAACCTATTATGATTTAACGTAATACCTTATAACTGAGTTAAAACTTATTCTTAAACTACAAAACTTTACTATAATTCATATGTTTCATATGTCTAAACTTTAATTTTTATATGATCTAGTGATTGAACTTTAATACTATGCTATATCCTATTAAGCTAATACCTCATCATTAATTCTTTTATAAATCGTATAGTAATTATTATATTTGAATAATGTAGCAAAAGGAAACAAAACAGCAAGCATAAATTTAGGCAATTATGAGTGTATATGTATATATTTTATCCTAACAAGTCTACTCTAAAAATCAAATAGTAGCTGTCACACTCTTGAACAAGGAAATGCAGGGTTGCCAAGATGGCGGCCATGGGCTGAAGCAGACAGAGTTTCAGTAATTAACGAAACAAAAGAAAACGTTCTGCCTGGCTAGGGGCAGGGTGACAAAACTATCATGGTAATTTAGTTTCTAATCTTAGCCCTAGGGGAAATAGCTTTCCAAAACTGACTACCCAGTCTACCAGGAAATAGAAGTTAAAAAATATCTAGAAAGAAGTAAAACTTAGAAAGACAGAGAGAAATAATTCTGCTATGCACTTTCCATCAGGTGTATTGAGATTTACTTATAAGTTTTACTGCCATGTTTGCACACTGGTCACTAATCACACGCCAATATTATAGGTATAACTGATATCCTATGTCAGAGGCGATCTTCCAGATGGGCCTTTACAGGCCTCAGCCATGTAGCTATAGATGTTGGCTCCCAACAGTGAGAACCTGCAATCATTTAGGTTTGATTTATTTAGTACCTGTGCATCACTATAGAAGGAGATTTGTAGCCATATATGAATTGAAATCTGCCATTGGT
>NW_007073208.1:0-787 GCF_000164805.1 Carlito syrichta
TCAGCCCCCTCTGGGCTTCCAAGTCCTAGAGACATGGATGCAGGAGACTGCCTTGGGGGCTTGGAAATAGCTCACCTGCAAATGCCCCCAAAGTGAAATGGGGGCTCAGCCAGGGTTGAGAACTGCTGACCTCTTTTACATGATCATCTGACTCTATCTTAGGAGCACAGACATGTCTCATTCCAGCACCCACCCCTTTGGAGGGCCTTACTCCTTGGCTGACCTCACAGTCCATGCCACCCACATCTCAGGACTCATACCAAACCACATTCTCAGGACACCGTCCTTGAGCACTCAGATGGGAACCCGTGTCCCTCTCATTCTTGGTTGGATTCAAGTGGGTAACAACTCTGAGACCTCCTTCGGCTGCACAGAAAGATGGAGGTGAGTATCTACACTCCCCGGGATCTGGAACAACACTGAACAGCACATGCTACTGCTCGCCTGGAATTGACTCTTCCCTTCAAGGAAGCTCCTGCCAGGCAGGCAGTGACTTTGGACAGACTAGGGGTCTAATCAGAATTGCGAAGAAGGACTGGCACTGAAGGAGCACAGACCAGGCCCAAGTCTTCTCAAGTCATCTACACACATATGTCCTTGAAAAGTTCACACCAACTGGACTTGGTGGCTCAGCCTGTGATACCACACTTTGGGAGGCCGAGGTGACTGGATTGCCTGAGCCCGCGGGTTTGAGACCCACCTAGGCAACTTGACGAGACCTCATCTCTACACTAAATCAAAAATTAGCCGGGCGTGGTAGCACACGCCTGTAATTCTGGCTACTTGG
>NW_007073209.1:0-1137 GCF_000164805.1 Carlito syrichta
CCAGGCAGACGTTTTCTTTTGTTTAGTTAATTACTGAAACTCTCTGCTTCAGCCCATGGCCGCCATCTTGGCAACCCTGCATTTCCTTGTTCAAGAGTGTGACAGCTACTATTTGATTTTTAGAGTAGACTTGTTAGGATAAAATATATACATATACACTCATAGTTGCATAAATTTATGCTTGCTGTTTTGTTTCCTTTTGCTACATTATTCAAGTGTAATAGTTACTATATGATTTATAAAAGAATTAATGATGAGGTATTGGCTTAATGAGATATAGCATAGTATTAAAGTCCAATCATTAGATTATATAAAAATTAAAGTTTAGACATATGAAACATGAATTATAGTAAAGTTTTGTAGTTTAAGAATAAGTTTTAACTGAGTTATAAGGCATTATGTTCAATCATAATAGGTTAATAGTATAACTGACAGTTAAGTCATTTAACTAAACTTATAGATTATAGTATAGTGTTAAGTTGATAATATTAATCGTTAAAAATATTGGGAGTCAGTGAACTTGGATTGAACCTAGAGTTAACTCAGGAAAGTTTTTTGTATTAATCAGGGTATAGAACAAAGAGTGTAATATGAATGATTCATTGAACATTATGGAAAACACTTTGAACGATTTGTATTGAAATTGTGCACCTGTGACCTTAATGTAAGCACAGCAGGCATCATGGAATTCGAATTGTCTGCTTGGAAATTGCAGATCTCGTGGTGGTCTTGTGATGCATAGTTTGTAAAGCACGAAACTTGTACGCCCCCAGTGAGTGATTATCACATTGCTGGAGGGTATGGAAAATGGTATATAAGTTGGAAAAGGTTTGAATAAAATCGGCTCCAGTCCTGATCAGACTGTTCCCAGAAGAACTGCCTCCAAGTAGTTTCTTCTCGCTGTCCAGATTCTCTGGTGCGGGTCCTAACCCACCCTTGGTCAGTGCTGGTCACCGACAGAAGAGCTCCGACAGAAATACTCTTTCTTGTTATGTGGTTTGGAATCAATGAGTCCATGACTGGAAATAATGGTACCACTCCATGATTTTCTATAAGGTCCTGTAAGAGAATCACTTAGCCTAGCTGAAAAATGTCTAAAGAGCGAGAAGGCTCACTTCACACCTCCAGGTCCCTGCA
>NW_007073210.1:0-804 GCF_000164805.1 Carlito syrichta
TTCAGTAAATGTTCTTAAGGCCATGGTTCCACTCCAGCAAATAACAGTTCACATTTCTCTGTACCGTGGGCTCTGGGCTGAGTTGGAGTCTCACTGTGTGATCCGCACCGGAATGCAGTGGCCTCTCCGGCCACCGCAACCTCGACCTGCTGGGCTCCATTGATCCTTCCGCTTCAGCCTTCCGAGGAGCTGGCATTCCAGGCATGTGCGTCCACGCCCGGCTGATTTCTTGATTTATTGTAGAGAGGAGGACTCCCCAAGTTGCCCAGGTGGGTCTCGAACCCGCGGGCTTAGGTTGTCCTCTCCCCGCAGCCTCCTCAATCGCAGGATTACAGGCTGAGTCACGGAACCTGGCTATTTTCTGTTATGGTTTGGAGCTGGAGTCTCACTCTGTCGCCCACACTGGAGTGCAGTGGCCGCTCCCGGCCACCGCAGCCTCGACCCGCTGGGCTCCGGCGATCCTTCAACTTCAGCCTTCTAAGTAGCTCTAAATACAGGCGCGTGCTACCGCGCCCGGCTAATTTTTGGATGTATTGGAGAGATGATTCTTGCCCGTTTCTCTTTTCTAATGTAATATTTGTGTGCGATCTGCAAACTCCAATTTCGTATCACATTGGAGATTTGTTATCAGAAGCTACATCCTTCCTTAACTGCCTCCTGCTTCCCGTTCCGGTCATGGTCCTTCCGCGGAACTTGTTCCATGACACCAGGGTGACTGACTGTCAGTCTGGTATGGCTCCAGGTCCCTCCTTTCCTGGGCACTGCTCTCAAGAGCAGCCTTCACTGGATCAGGCGTAGCTCCTA
>NW_007073211.1:0-704 GCF_000164805.1 Carlito syrichta
CCCCCAATGGGACAGATCTTAAATAGTTGGAGCAGATAAAAATTAGGCAGCTTAAAATTTATTTTTTTGTTTGTTTGTTTATTATTTTAGTTGGTGTCTCATTCCGTTACCCAGGTTGGAGGGCGGTGGCACGCTCCCGGCCACCACAGCCTCGAACTGCCAGACTCAGGCGATCCTTCTGCCTCAGTCTTCCAAGTAGCTGGAACTACAGGCACGCTACTCTTTGGATTTATTGTAGAGATGAGGTCTCTCCAAGTTGCCCGGGCTGGTCTCGAACCCGTGGACTCTGGCGATCCTCTCACCTCGGCCTCCCATAGTGCTGGGGTTATAGGCGCGAGCCACCGCGCCAGGCCTTAAAACGGGTCCTGTGACTTTTCTTTCTTTTCTCCAAGTGGCTGGAACCACAGGTACACGTCAACACATCTGGAAAATTTCTCGATGTACTGTAGAGATGAGGTCCGGGATCACAAGCTTGAGCCACCACACCCGACCTGGTTTAAGATCAAGAAAATCAAATCAGCGCATTATTGAAATCGAATCTGGACTCGATACAAGTTAGCAGATAATGAGGTTTGAAAAGAAACAAGACTTTGCTTTAATCCCATTTGGCAAATGAATTCACTCTGTAGACAGGAAGGAAAATGGTCATAAGATCCGTACGTAGAGGCATCTTTCATTTTTAAATTTATCTCAGGCCGGGCTCA
>NW_007073212.1:0-1389 GCF_000164805.1 Carlito syrichta
CACTTTTGCTTACGCTTGGGTACTCCATGGCTGTCTCCTGCATGATGTTCATAAGAACTTAGAAATGGATACTTAACTTATGAATAATAGTTCTCTGAATAGAACAGTAGTTCAAAAATGGGCAAGAGTTTAACTTGCCATTTAAAAAAGGAAAATTGATTAGGATTCCTCTGTTTCCTTTCATTACTGAGGGTGTCAGATGATTCTTTAAGTGAAACCCCAATTTTGTCTTGTCTGATGAAGCTGGGTATAAGTGTAAGTGTTTTGACATTGACTTTGACATAAAAGAATTGTTGAATCAAACTCTTTAATCTCAGTGCCAGGCCTTGGACTCATTCTTGAGTTTATGTACAGGACTCTTTTTTGTACACCTGTGACCTCACTTCTCATGCTATATCTTGACTTAGTAGACCCAAACACGGCAACTTAGGGCTATATCAGGACTCAGAAGATCCCAAACATGGCATCAAGTTGTGGGGCTGTGTTGCTCTTACTCTCTGTGGCTTGGGGGTAGAGTCATGTATTAATATTTTCTGTGCTGACTCAGAAAGACCATGGGGCATACACTTAAATAAACCCCACCTGTGGGCCATATAAGCATTGCTTCATCCTATACTGGCCACTTCAGATCATTTCAGGGTAGAGTTGGATGAGACAGAGAGAGGGCTCCCAGCTGAACAGCTTGTGCTGAATCATTTTCCAGTTGCATTTCCTAGCTCAGCCAAAGATAAACAGATGAGAGGAACCCAAGCCAAAAAGTGCCATTCAGACTGTGATTTGGGTTAATATACTACCCCAGGGTAGCAATGGATTTGTGACTGGACAGACACAGGAAGGAAATGAGGTTATGGAAGCCAAGTGAATTGGTGATGATGTATCATCATTTATAAACAAGCACATTCCTTACATGAATGGGAAGGTGTTTCCGTGGTGAACAAAGAGTCAAATCCTCCTTTGAGGTGTTTTTTTAAAGCATTCAAAAGAATGGAGATCTGGTGGGAACAATGAGAATCTTTAAAGTTTCTGTCTCTAGCCCTGTGAGGGAAAGTAGAGGAAGATGCAATAAACGTCAGCAAGAGAAGACTAATGACCTGAAGTACTTTGAATGTGGTTGACTGCCGGTCTTTCGGGAACAGAACGGTTGGAAGTTTGCTGTTGTTCTGAGTTTCCTCTTTAAGATCGGGGGTAAATTATTTCTTGGGAAGCTACTTCTCACTGTAAGCTCTTTCGATATCTGTGCTGATAATCTAATCTGAATATATTGGGCTTTATTGAGACCTTCCCTTTGAAATGGATTTGCTATCTATTTATTATTAAACTACTATTTGTTTATGTAGAATTTAAGTGCCTTATCCTTTATGTAGACCTTGACGTTTTAAACGTGAAGTA
>NW_007073213.1:0-760 GCF_000164805.1 Carlito syrichta
ATGTACACGTGTGTTACGTGCATATATATGTATAGTCACATGCCCTCAAGATAAAGAATACTGTAGTATATACATTTGATATTAGCAAAGAGATCAATACTTTTGAGATACAGTCTAACTTCATACATGATCTTTAAAAAATATTTCTTGCCGAACTCGGTGGCTCAGCCTGTGATCCCCGTGCTTTGGAAGGCCGAGGTGAGTGGATTGCCATAGCGCGCGGGTTCGAGGCCCACCTGAGAAACTTGGCAAGACCTCATCTCTACAGTAAATCAAAAAAGGAGCCGGGCGTGGTAGCGTGTGCCTGTAGTTCCAGCTACTTGGAAGACTGATGTGGAAGGATCGCCGGAGACCCGCAGGTCGAGGCTGCAGTGGTTGGAAGCAGTCACTGCCCTCCAGTCTGGACGACACAGCGAGACTCCAACTTAAAAATAAATAAATATAATAAAAAATAAAAAATATTTTTTCAATATAATCAATGAACTATTTACCTAAACTTTCACAGAGCAAAATACCTAGAAGAAGTTTAGAAAACACTAAGTATACCATGTAACAAAATAAATTAATCAAAAAACTCGTTTATTTTCTTTTTTGTATTTTGCTATTTATCATTCTCTCATTTTCTCATTCATTCACAGAAAGAGAAATTTTAGCGATTAACAGGATCACAGAGAAGGGGAGACATGAGAACATACTCCAATATGAAATTACAAGATGAAGTAAAGGGGCCTGGCCACTCCAGCTACTGATAACTGTATTG
>NW_007073214.1:0-453 GCF_000164805.1 Carlito syrichta
AAGATCTCTACTTGTAATGAATTTTTTTTTCTAAGAATCACAATTAAACCCTCATTGAATAGTTAATTTGATTTATTTAAAACTTCAAAAATAACTGAAAACCATAGAGTAAAAGACGGGCAGTCAGCTGCAAAATTTACCTTGCTGAAATTTCTTCATATACATATGAATATATGTATGCATATGGCATCTATCAAGTTGGAAAAAAATCTGAAAAGTCAATATGGTCCAGAAAAACAAAAATCAACTGCTATGATGCCACATTTGATTATATTAGTGGCCATAAACTCCATATTAAAATTCCTTTGAAGCCAGGGGTTGTATCCATTACTGTATATTTTTGTCACTCTCCAGGTCATTTAGAGCAGATATCAAGTACTTACTTGCAGCCTACGATTACAAGATTAAGCCCTCTACCATCATTTAAAAAAAACCAGCAACAAATGTTACTTT
>NW_007073215.1:0-822 GCF_000164805.1 Carlito syrichta
AAAGATTTGTGTTTCCAGGCTTCAAAGGAGACTTTTTTTTTTTTTGACCAGTAGAATTAGACAGTGTTTATTGATACTCATTGCTATAGGGAGTCCCTTGGCTTACTGGAATAATAAGTGCTTTACTTTCATTATCTCATTTATTCTTAACAATGTTTTTATGAATAAGAGATGAAAATATGACTCAGAGAGAATAAATATCTAACATCGGATAACTAGTGAGTAGGGTTTCCTGATTCATCTGACTCCAAAATTTATAGCCTTCATTGCTATTCTGTAAAAAATTCCAAATATAGAATGACTCAAAACATCTACCTAAATTAACTTGGCCTTTATTTATTGAGGCCTATTTGGTAGTGCTGCAGTTGGGAGATACAGACTTGAATGAGGACCGAGGCCCTGAATCTCATGAGACTTGCAGTGTAGTGGAAAGAATATCATCAAACCAGTAACACTAATTAATGACAATTTTGACAGGTGCTACCCAGGGACTATGCAGTTTAAACCATCATCTGAGAGTTCAAAAAAATGTCTGTGTTCTTAAGTGAGAGATTGTTGAAATAGGGTTTGTGAGAGAGATACTGTGTATACTATCTTGTCAATAACCCTTCCATTTCTGTAAAAACTCTGGCTGGTGAGGAGTAGCAGTTCAACTTAGCAGAAGGAGGACACTTTAGTGTCCAGTGGGCTAGTCTCATCCCTTACGAGCTATGAGACCTCAGGATGAATTATCTTCTTGGAGGCTACTACTTTTAGATGAGTAGAGCTGATTTTCAGGCCCTTATAAAGTTACTTTCCATGTTTTTTTTTTTTTTTTTGAGT
>NW_007073216.1:0-818 GCF_000164805.1 Carlito syrichta
AGCATCATAATAACGACACAAAAAAGATTTTCAGAGTTGGGAAATGCAGGGGAGGGGGAGGGCCAGGACTTGCAGTAGTTGGTTTGTGCCTGGGGTGCCGGGACGTTCGGGGACAGGCCTGAACAACAAGGGTTCCTGTAAAATGAATATTAATATATTTCACCTGAATTGTACCCTACCTCTTTCAAATTACAAATTCAGAAGCAAAAGTTTACACCAGAACCCTGAATCCATAGCCAGTCATTAGAAAGAACTTCTTGTTGCTGTAGCCTTAATCACTTTTTTCCACACCGAAATGAAAACACAGACCCTTATTTTATTGAAATGTGCTTAGATAAAATATCCTGTTGCTGATTGTTAGTTAACTTATTTTTGAAATGTATCCCAGTTGACTGACTGGATATGTTTCACTGACAACAGCAACTGTATACTGCTACTTAAAATGCATTCTCCAGATGTGTGTCTTTTTCCCTGCGGAGGTATGTGGAGCTTTCTGGCATGTTTTCTTTCTGACCACGTTGGCGTGTTTCCCTGTGTTAACGTTACGTGGGAGTTGTTGCGGGGTGTCAGACACCTACTCTGCACAATGAATGGGAACTGCTGTCAATCTCTCTCTTGTGGGGGCGGGGCTCCGGGTCCCTCGCCATTGCGGGGCTGCAGCGCCCTGGCGTGAGGACGGCGCGTCGCGTCCCGGCCGCGTGACCTGCTGGGTTGACGCGATCCTTCCTCAAATCCTGCCTGCGAGCACCGAGGCGCAACGCGGTTTCCGCCTCCCGGGCCGCGGCCTCCCACGGAGTGCTTCGGACTCCCCGCGCTGC
>NW_007073217.1:0-1201 GCF_000164805.1 Carlito syrichta
TGCAAGCAGGGTTGTAAACCGTCAACTTCAAAAAGGGGTTTTGGATAAGTCTGTGAATTACTTATCTTTTGCATTTCTATGAGAGCCATCAGTCTCTACTCATTTGGTCTTTTCAAACCGGCCTGGGTGGTCTTTAAAGTTTTCCGCTTGACTTTCAAAAGAAAATATCTTTAACTGCTACCAACCCCCTTCCGGGCACATCAGTAGTACAGGGACTAGCAAACATACACTGCTGGCATTACTACTTTGGGGGAGGACAGGGGATGATCTGCCTGTTTCTTCCCAAACTGGGATACCCACTGACATGGCCGATTTCACAAACATCAATGCAGCAGTTGAGAATGACCCCACACTCAGGGACTTCCTGCTTGGTTTACTGACCTTGAAATAAACCATCTTGAAATTCTTAATACTTTTTGAACAAGGGTCCTCAAAATTTCATTTTGTACTGGGTCCTAATAATCATTTTGGCAGTCCTGTCCACCACAAACATGGTCCACAGATCACGCTTGTGTTTACAGTGTGACACAAACATTGGCACCATTGTTTGAGAAAAAATAGACTGTGATTATGTATACAACCCAAGAACATCCCTTGTAGAAAAACTCTTCCCTGCACAACACCCTTGGGTCCCCTCCTACTGTGGCAGCTTTTCTGTCTTCTCAATAAATCCTGTTTTCAAAAAAAAAAAAGAGAGATAGAGAAAGAAAAACTATCTCTTGGAGTTATTGACACAAGGGCATTTTGAGGATGCTGTAACCAGGAAGGAGTGTTGGGTTGTCCTGGGATTGAGGTTGTTCTGTTCATTGATACTGATGGCTGAATTTCATGGAAGGAGGTGAATTCATCAGATGGAGTTAACACAGGTGCCCCAACAACCTGTCCCTTCTAAAGTTATCTACCACTTCATGGGAAGTACTACATTGCATGTTTTGATACAGAAAATAGTATCTTTTAAAAAGAATCAAAAAGCATGTTTCTAGTTAAAATTGTGGAAAATCTATAGGCCCCTGAAACCACAATCTGTTCCTAGGCAGGATATTAAGGATGTAGAATTGTTTAAGTTTCCCAAAGACTGTGATTCCTCCCCTACAATTGCACTATTAATGCATGTGCTACTAAAACTCCCTGAGGCATATCCCCTTAAAATAGAGTGAAATCCTATTGTAGAAGAGATACTTTACACAGTTAATGCTGAAGA
>NW_007073218.1:0-1192 GCF_000164805.1 Carlito syrichta
CTGAAATGTTTCTCCCTTTCAAATTTTTGTGTGGGAGGATACACAATTGCTCTGCCAAACGCATTGACGGAAAAGAGCTGACTGCCTTGGTGGTGCTTGTTTTGAATGTCCGTCTCCCTTGGAAAGTGCTGTGTGAGAAGTGTGCTGCACTGTGAGGTTCTGGCACTGAGTGTGCGTGCTGTCATTCCTCCTTCCCACTTGTTCCCTTTCGTGTATCTTACGCTCTACAGGGTGCCTGCTTTGGCGTGCGGCTTGTCAACCTCTCCCATGCGGGAATGCTCATCTCCCCTGTGCCACAATGAGGGATCTCAGACATTCACAGTTACTTGTGGGAAGGCATTATGTGTGACCCGGGGGAATTCTGAATTGCTCTTTCTTGACACCTTCTCCTGTCAGGGAAGGCAATGAGACTGTGGATTGCTGGTCGGAGTGGCCTTTCTTAGGCCTGGGGTGCACGGGCACCTTCCTGGCTTAAGTCTGTGCCCAATGTGTGCTGCAGTGTCACCTCTTTGCTGTGACTATTATTCTTCATTGCCGCCTGCTGTAATACCTCATTCTCACTCGTTCCCCTTGATTTGTGTTCCTTTCCATAGAGGGCCTTTGCGTACGAGCGTGAAACCTCCGTGTTTCACGGAGAGAAATCTGCAAGACATAGTGCCGCAATGAGTGACACAAGTGCTCCACAGTCACGAGCAGGAGAGCATTATGTGTGGATGGGGAGAATTCTAAGTTGTTTTTCCCTATGGCGTTTAAACCTAATAAGGACTACCAAGGCTGTGCCGTTTTCATTGCTGAGTAAGCACGGAGAGCCTCTGTTACACTGGGGGTGAAGCTGGGTCTTCCTGGGGACACGCTATTGAAGCCTGCGCTGCACTGCACTTCATTGGCAGTCTGTATACACTGGCTTTGTGCGTGCTCTCCTCCCTGATTCTCAGAGCTCTCCTGTATATGCACTATTCTAGGCGGGGAGCATTTGGTGACCAGAGTGCAACTTCAGCTGCTGCACTGACTGGATCCAGATCTCCACAGCCATGGGTAGCCAAGCATGCTTCATTCAGCGGAGAATGCTGAAAAGTTTTCTCTTTTGACACGGGCGTCTCACACGGAATGCAATGGCTCTGCGGGTATATTTGCCAACGAGGCCCGAGAGCCATTGTTTGCTTTCCGGAAAACAACAGTCTTCCATGGGAGA
>NW_007073219.1:0-727 GCF_000164805.1 Carlito syrichta
TCAAAACATCGTAGATATTATGCTTCATCTTCTTCTTTCTGACCTGTCTTCCTCCTCCCATGTTTTGAAAACACTTTTCACTTTTTGTAAAATTATGTACTCAAAAGTGAACAATTTAAACCTGAATTCAAAGGTGAACAAACACAGTTTCGCAGATTCGTGCTCTACAACAGTACATTGAAGGAGTTTATGAAATGTGCCTTTCGGTGTGGAAGAGAGAGGCTCAAAGGTAGAAGTCACATACCCACTGTCCTATGCAGTGGGCCATGACTTGGCTAGGAGGATGTGGATCGACTTAAGGGTTACCATTTCAGCATCTCTTTCATCAGGATCCCTTGTTAATGGCGATTTCATTCCTTGCCTTTTCTCTTGGTGTTGGCACCGGGAGCGCATCTCCAACCGTCCTTTGTAACATTTAGTAGCCTTAACAAATCCTCCTTGCTCCTGTGGAAAGCTTCCTCATGTTGTTATTCAGAGGAACTGAACCAGTCAGTGGGACTGTGTTACCTCATAGCACCCAGCTCAATGTTGGTTCAAAAGAGAAAAGATAGTAGTGAATTGAAGAAAAGGGAACACATGACAAGGTATATTCTCATAAAATCAAGTCTGCAGCCATTCAGGGGAGTAGAAGAGAGGACAGGGCAGAAACAAAGAGTAGATTGCCCATTGTGCCTTTGCTTCTAATGTTAAGATGCTGGGCTCTAGCATCCAGTGGCTGTGGAAGAAA
>NW_007073219.1:2356-3305 GCF_000164805.1 Carlito syrichta
GAAAATGACGAAATATGAATAACGTACATTCACATGGCTGCATGTAGGAAACCAAATGTTTCTCAAAACCAAATTCATGCTTAACATGATATGATCTCCAATACTGCGATAAAAGAAGTAAAACAAGCTACTTTTTTCGAAATACAGGCAAATAGGCTAAAATGAGGTTAAAATACTATACCTTGATAATTAAGTTAATATTTACCTTCAGCTAAATGCCAGACATTTCGTATCTTTAGTCAGATAGTAAGCATAAAAGGAACAATTTTATTATGATTTTGGTATGCTCCCTCCATTAAAAACTTAAGGTTATATGATTGCAAACTTAGAGAATATAATGAAGAAACTTATACCCCTTTACTAATGAATATAGAAAAGGCCAAAATCACCTCAATTGCTATTTCTAACAATAGGCACAAAAGCAGTGTTCTGTTTAACTTGGTTTTCGCTAAGACTTTGTCATGCCTGTGTACATCAGTGATATTGGTCTGTGGTATTCTTTGTTTTTACTTTGCGTGTGTCTGTCTTGTTTTGCTATCAGAGTAGTTCTGGGCTCATGTAGTCAGTTGGGAATTATTTCTGCCTCTTCGATTTTGGTGAAGAGTTTAAATGAAACTTATATTAGCTTTTCACCTGCTTGGACAAATTCAGCTGTGAAGCCATCAGGCCCTAGGCTCTTTTTTCCTCCCTCTCTCTTTTCTTCCTCTTTCTTTCTGCTTTGTTTTGTTTTGGTTTGTTTTTTGAGTTGGGCTCCCCCTCTGTTGCAGGCTGAAGGGCAGGGCACTGACCGTCCTTCTGCTTTGGATCCTCTGCTTTATTTTACACAAAACTATTTGCTGAGTCAAAGATTGAGTGAATGATGAGCCTTCACTCTTCAAGGGAATGTTGGTGCCCGCTGATTACCTAAAGAGGTTACAATTATGAAAATGGCTTAGGTAATCCTATGATC
>NW_007073220.1:0-1392 GCF_000164805.1 Carlito syrichta
TGGGATAGTAATACAATTGTTGATATTTATAAGACTGATTGAGGCTCAAACAAACTCATAAATATAGCAGAATCATGGTTCATGTGGGTACTGTTAATAATCCCATGTAAACTGATTATTGTAATTCATGCTGGGCTGGATTTGAGTACATAGATAATGAAAGGATTTCGGTGCCAGTAATGACTCCACACCCAGTCAGAACCAAGAGATTTATTAAAGGGGCAGTTACAGGAAGGGACTGTAACCAAGGAAGAGTAAGGGGGGGAGAGAGAGAGTGAGAGAGAGAAACGGGGGGGAGAGAGAGAGAGAGTGAGAGAGTGAAAGAGAGAGGGCAAGAGAGTGTGAAAGAGAGAGAGCTATGCAGGGAGAGGGGTATATTTATGGACCTTGCAGGGGCTGGCCAGTGTTGTGTTTGGGTTTTACTGGAGGAGACTATGAGGTAGTATTCCTTTAGGGAGAAGTTATTTGAGCACAGGTTTAAACTTTGCATGCATGGGAAAAGCCAGAGCTTAGGGCCTTTTTTGTCTTTGGTTCTATATAGTGTTTAGCACCATCTCAGGAGATGCCCTTCTGACTGTTCCCTGCGCCCTTCAGATAGAGCCTGTGTGCTTGCTGTCAATCATATTGATTTTTAATTCTAAGAATTTGATTATCTATACATTTAAAGAGCTGTAAACTTATTCATGGAAAACAGAACTTTAAAAGCTGGTGGCTGCCTATAGCCAGTTCCTTGAAGGATACATAAATGTTTTGTAGAGTTCATGTGTTCCCTGTGTCATGTGTCCTCTCAGGGAGCTGATGTCTAATTTTGGACTACTTACTCTTCAGCAACAATTTGGCAGTTCCTTAAGGCAAATAAAAATATTATGACTGAGTTACCAACCAGAAATTCAGTAAAACATTTGTCCATTTTCAGTCACCAGGCTTTTTGTGTGTGTGTGTTGGACAATATTCAGTATTTCTCTTTGACTTCTGGCCTTTGTCATTGGTGAATATGATTAATGAAAATATGTTGCTTGATTATCCACTTTTCATCATTTACTTATTACTGAATAGGAATGTTAAATTAGACATCCAACACATCTATTTCATATCTTTAACAGAGAATGCTCTAATTATAAAAACTGAAGCTTAATTTTACTATGCTACCTGGATCTATGTTGAACAATGACAAGGGAAATAAAAAAGGTGTATAACTGGAATTTCATTACCAGATAGTAAAAATTCTGAAACTGTCATGGGTAGGGGGTCAGAAAGGAGCATGTCTTTATAAATGCCACTCTAAATAAGGTAAGTGTATAGCACAACAGCTTCATATACATATACAGAAGAAATAAGCCTCTGCCATAGATAATTTGTGGTTACAGAGGTCAAGTTGAACACTAAGAGTTA
>NW_007073221.1:0-713 GCF_000164805.1 Carlito syrichta
GGGACAGGAAGGGAGGAGGCCTCAGAAAATCTTTTGTGGGTAAAGATAACATTATGGCAGAAAGTACACCTTGATATTTGGGGAAGAAAAATAGTTTTTCCAGAAAGATGTTCCCATAAAGTATAGGTTGCAAACTGAGCTTTCATTTTAGTAGCATGGTTTAGCTCCTGTGAGACTCTCAGGTCTCATCTTTATCCTTTCTCACCCAGCCTTCTGTCTCCCTAGAAGCCCTTTGCTTCTTTCTTAGCATTCGGGTCTGGTCTGCAGTGGAGAGCCCCAGTGGTTGCTTTTTACACTCTTTTCTGGATCTTGAGTAGGTTAGTTCTTGGAGACTAGCTTTTCCTTTGAATGATCGGGACACTTTTCAGCATTTTTTTAAAAAAACAAATTCTGTTTACTTGACTCTGTTTTGTTTCCATCACTCATCTTTGAGTAGGGTGACATCACCTCATCCAGATAACCAGAGTGTGGGATGCACTTTGATGTGCTCTTTGAATCAACTCCTCTGATTTCCAGTGGAAGGGTCGGTTGGCTTTGAGCCTCCCTCCCTGATACTCAGGTAAGGTCTTCTGTGCTACCAGCCCTCTGCTTGCTTCTCTGCCACCAAACTATGAACAAGGGGTCACAACGTCAGGTCCCCAGCAGACATGGGGCAAGGTGAAACACAACCAGTGAAATAGCATGCACCCTCTGATGGCTATGGAAGGCATTTA
>NW_007073222.1:0-766 GCF_000164805.1 Carlito syrichta
TTCGCCATGAGACACTGGTACAGCTCCGGAATCTCAAACTGTCAAAAATGTGGGACCCCATGACTGGTCTCCAGGGATTTTCCCTTTCAAGTTTTCCATGCTGTGCCTTCAACAGTTCATCAGAGTTCAGGTTTTCCTACCTTAGTGCTGGCTTCTATGGAGGTTTCAATCTTTGGGTTTCTGCTTCAGAAAGCTGTAATATCTCCATTCTCCAGTCTGTCTCTTCAATTTCTGGAGCAGTGGTTTTCCCTGCAATCTCAACTCTCTGAAGGATCTAAGAAGAGTTGCCCATTTTCCACTTGTTCAGCTTTTTACTTATTATTAGGATAGAATATCTACTCCAAGCTCGTTGCATGTGGTGCAGGGAAACTGGAAATCATTCTCATCTTTTAAGCTCAATTCCCCTCCATAGCTGAGAAAATATGAACCATTCTGGGAGGAGGAGGAATGGGCAATGGAGAAAGCATGGCCAGAAAAGAAAAGGGTGTATAGGTGTGCTCTGAATGTGAGGGTCTCAGAGACAGTGGGACATGATAAAGAGAGCCACCGGAGTGCACAGTCTGCCCTGGCTACAACAGGATGGGATTGCTTCCCTCTTAATAAATAAGTGGGGAGCTCCATGGAGCTGCAGCTCTGCTTAGCTTCACTGGTATCATCAACAGTTCACTCCAGACTGGAGCTCAGGGGGTCCTAACAGTCACCTTGACTTCCTCCTAACACCCAATGGGGTAGTGTTGCCTATTGGTTGAAAGTGTGTCTCTGTGTC
>NW_007073223.1:0-803 GCF_000164805.1 Carlito syrichta
ACCTACGTGATGACAGGGATTGGGTCTGTTTTATTCCTCATTATCTATTTATTACTGACCATATATTAGGGTCGTGAATATTTGGGAAATATATGAAGATGCATTGCCACAAGGTCTTACCATGAAACAACCACAATTTTGTTGACATTTTTCAAAGAAAAAAACCTGAAACACTTTTTATAAATAGTCATACCTACTCAGTTCATTTGTTTGGTGGATTATATTTGCAAGTAGTACTTGTATTTAGCAAAAAGTCATCAGAAGTCATCTGTTAATTGCACATTCCTGTCAAAGAATTTCATCTTTTAAGACCTTTCTTCTATAAGTCAAATGTTTTTAAAATAATTGTTTTGTACATATCTTTATAGAAAAATTTCCCCTTATGATATTTTATAATACCAAGATAATCCTTTTTGAAATAAAGTCAATATGAGATTGAGTTATGATGAATCTGAGAAGAATGGTCAAGTTTCTGTCAGTTAAATGCATAATCTTACTAGCCTCTATGACTTTCTGGAGTGACATTTCACTTAAAAGCATCACTAATCTAATAATCAAGCAATGATAATATAAAATGTATTGAACTGGTTGCATTGGCTTATTTTGTCTTTATCTGATTTATGTTATCTAGAAACATCAACAAAAAAGTGTTAAATAAACACGTTGATATTTATTTAAAGGTGGCAATATTTTAATGATCATAATAATAAGATAAATTATTGCATACAGCACTTTAACTTTCAAACATTAAAATGTTTCCTATGTCTTTCTTTTTTTATCTTATAGCAATTCCATGAGATTTG
>NW_007073224.1:0-726 GCF_000164805.1 Carlito syrichta
CAAGTGGCTATAACTAAAGCACATAATTATGTTTTATAAAATTTATATAAAGTGATACAACATGAGTTATCTATTTCTGGCATAAGGAGTCAAATTTGTAATATAGCAGCATTTGAAAAATGTATGTAACCAATCACTGTAATCTGAAATCAATGTATGATTATTACTTTGGCATGTATATTTTGTTATATGTTTTAGAATATGTACAATATTTTAAATCTAGAAAGTTATGAAAAAGTATGTAAACAGCCATTTCAATCTGAAATGAATTCATTATTACTTTCACTTGTATATTTTAAATAATGTTTTAGAGTAAGTACAATGTTTTAAATCTAGAAAGCTCGCTATATTGCCTCATCTTAAAATCTTCAAAGAGCCAAGCTTCCATTTGAGAAAGCAAATATAACCTATTACATTTGATATTGCTTACTATACACCAGGCACTGGTCAAAATGTGTTACATATTTTAACTTATTTAACAGAATGAGGAAAATAATCTGTTTCAGCAACAGCTAAATAATTTTAAAAACCAAGTATCTGTCAGGACTCGGTGGCTCAGCCTGTCAACCCAGCACTTTGGGAGGCCGAAGCGAGTGAATTGCCTGAGTTTGCTGGTTCGAGACCAGCTTGGGCGACTTGGCAAAACCTCGACTCTGCAATAAATAAAAAATTAGCCAGGTGTGGTGGCTCACGCCTGGAGTTCTGGCTACCTGGAAAGGTTGAGGC
>NW_007073225.1:0-1366 GCF_000164805.1 Carlito syrichta
CAGGAAGCTCTTCTGGCCAAAATATGTTAATTGTCTCAGGAATTTGAGAACCAAAGAGTTAATAGGTGAGAGGTTTGCTTTACAATTAGGATGGTTCAGTTCATCATTAGGCAATATACTCTCAATCTAGGATCATGAAGGAATTATCACCAGAATCACCTAAGCCCAAAACCTGGGGTTCTCCCATTCTACCTCACTGCCTCTTTACCTTCTATCAAACCAGTTCCCAAAATTGGTCTGCCCTACCTTTACAACCTTTCTCTCCATCCTCTCTGTTCTTGCTATAGCCCAGGTCCTCAGTGGTTCTAAGAGGACTGCAAATCCTCTCTCTGACTTTGTACATGTGCTCTTATCACCCAATCTCCAGACCAGCAGTCTCCAAATTAAAGTGAAGGGTGCATCAAGAGACCAAAGTCTGCATATTTAATGATGCTGTACCTAAAACCTTTATAAATGTATATGGTTGCACTTGTACTATCTCCATTTGGTCCTCTTTGAGTCTACTTGATCCGTAATCAATTTGCTAAGCGAGTGTTTGTAATTCCTTTTGTGCACACACTGAACAAGAAATAGGGGTTTTGGAAGGGAGATGGAGTGATGTGATTGAGTTTGTTGGCAGATGAGTGATGGGAACATCTGCATATTTGACTGGGTTAAGACATGCAGCCCTGCACTCTCTCTCTTTCCCTCTGAAAGCTGGCAATTTTGGGAGAAAGACCTGTGTAAAGCAGGCTACCCTCGTTTGTAGACTCTAGCATACTTTTCCTGAGAAGGACCATTCCCAGAATCAAACTACCATGGGGCATTCTGTTATACAGTTGAATTATAAAGTCAGAATATTTGTCATCTTAACAATGGAAATGTAGTGTATTTATTTTATGTGTAAAATTCTGTAGGGTAATTCTTATGCACAGTGTAGTTTGAAAACAGCTAAATTAGATGTAAAAGGAATGAAAAGAATTCAATGTGCAGAAAGTGTATGGATATTTAAACCATTGTTCCCTTAAACTATCATGGTCCTGAAGGTGAAAAAGGGATGTGTGGTGAATTTGACAGCATCTTTCCTGCATACATGGTTAACTCCATGTTATCTAGCATTTATAACCAATTAACTCAATAAAAGCTAAAGACTTTGGATTTTGTTTAGTAAAAGAGGGAAGAGCCCTAATGCAGTTTGACTAGTATTAAACTGCGACCCTTGTACTCCAGTGGAAGCCAAATAGCATCACTGCAACTCCTTGCAACCCAAGAAGCACATCTTTGCACAGAGTCAACTCTCTTGCCAATACAAAGGGCCACTAATCACCCCAGAAATTCCTTATCTAAATCCAATAATGATATTGTACCTATTAACTTATTAGATTTT
>NW_007073226.1:0-1508 GCF_000164805.1 Carlito syrichta
TTAGTTTTACATTTGATGGAGTTTTCCCTGGATTTGCCAAGGGACGGGATATGTTGCCACTTGGCCTGCAGTAGAAACATTTGAATGCCTTTTAAAACCTACCTATAGGGAATTTATTTATGTCTAGCCTGTACTAGCTACGCTGTCTTAATTATTTATTCTTTAGAGATTTTTGATCCCATAATTATTTGGGGTGCTGAGGGGTGAAGGTCCGTCTTCTGTAATTTCTTCAGAACTGATAATGGGTGCAGTCCTGCATAGCCAGAGATAGAAAATCTCTCCTTGTCTGACCTGAGGCATCCAGATTTGTTTCAGCAGTGGCAGTTTGCAGGCACTGACTGGAATTCTTGCACGACCATTATGTGGGCATGAAATTACTGGATTCTAGCTTAATAAAAGGAATAAAGTCAGGCATACATTTTGACAATTTTAGGCAGTGGCTGATTACCTTTTGTACAAAAGCTACAAGGTCTGAAGTTATTAGCATAACTTAAATGATAAACTTTAATTTCTGTGGCTTTATTACAAGTACCAGCATTTGTATTTCCGGACTATAATGGTAGCCTGACAGATTGTTTTAGACTATAATTTGAACTAGGCACTCAAGTAAATTTTATATAAAATTTGAAGAGAAATCCAAAAATGTTTGGAGACTTGCATCCATAAATGACTTTATTATGCCTAGATTGTTTATAGATTTTTTTCTGTATATATTGTTTTCATAAGCTTTTCTTATGCCATTTTGGCACACATATTATTTTATTTTTGTTCTTTAACCCCTTTTTAAACAAATTCTTAGATAACTATTTACTTTATTATAGGACAGAAATTTACCATATAAGACTTCCTCTTAGATAAAAATATCCTTTTTCTTATATTTCTTCTTTGTTTTCTTACTAAAACCTTATTTGTATACTAACAACACTCTTTATATTTTTTCTTTGCTTTTGCTTTCCCTTTTTATTTATTTATAGATAACCTTTTACAGTTATAATTTGAATTCACCTTTTAGTAACTGTTAGGTGAAACATTTAACTTTGGTAACACCTTTAATTCCACTAGAGAGCAGGTTTTAGGAGTAAGAAGTTCAGTATGAGCACAAGGGCTAAAACCTTAGCCTTGGTATTAATTAAGAAATGAATTTGGATCCCAGTCACATTTATATAGACCTAAGGATTTTCTGGGTTGATGGCAAACAAAACACTGCATTGGGCCGTGACCCTCCCCCTTCAATCAACAGCCACCATCACGAAGCTAGGTGTACCCCCCCTCTTCAGGAGAGGCCGCACCATCTCTTTCAGTGACTTTTTAATCCGGTTGTTGGACAAAGTCCTGGGGTTTAAGAGCAATTGTGCTTTAAGTGCCCAAGTTGGCCACATTCATAGTGGTTGACACCATCCCCCTTAGCAGGTTTATTCTTATCAGGCCTCTTTTGGGTGACTGGAGCTTTGTTTTTAGTGCAACTGCCAATAGGTCTGTTTACCTTTTCTTTGGCTGGTGTTCATTTT
>NW_007073227.1:0-724 GCF_000164805.1 Carlito syrichta
TAATCATCTCCCAAAGATGCCACCTCTTAATATCATCACTGTGGGCGTTAGATTTCAACATGTACATTTTGAGAGGACACAAATATTCAAACTGTTTCAGGGTTACATCATACACAGTAACCAATGCAACAACAACAACAATAAAAGTTGTAATCTTCAATTCTTGTTTTACTCCTCAGAGGTAAACTCCTATAACTGTCTCTTTTAGTTTGGGTGATAATTACCTTCATAACTCTATATGATATACTATACCTTTATTTTTTGACTTGTGCAATTTCAAACATGTTTCTTCCTTTTATAATTCTATACATGAGGGTTTATCATGCAGCTCCATTTTCCCTCAGTTTGTTTTTTTATATTATTATTACTTTAGAATTTTTTTTACTACTTTTGCCACTTTTGACAATATTCTTTTAAAATTTATTTTATTTTTTTATTTTAGTATAAAGATTTGTGATCAATTCAGGGTTAGGTACACAAACTTTGATTATGCAGGTACCCTTGTTGATGAAGTGTGCCTCTCCCTCCCCTAGCAGTTTCTCTCAACTGCCAATCCCACCCCCCTCCCCTGACAGTTTCCCACTACTGTCAGTGGCTTTCTTATAGCATTATAATTGTTCAAGGTCCGCTTATGAGTGAGAACATATGGTACTCTGTTCTTTGTTTCTGTGATAGATCACTGAGTATGATCAACTCTAAATCCATCCAAGTTGCGGCAAAGTCC
>NW_007073228.1:0-839 GCF_000164805.1 Carlito syrichta
CCCAGCAGGTCGAGGCTGCGGTGGCCGGGAGCGTCCACTGCACTCCAGTCTGGGCAACAGAGTGAGACTCCAACTCAAAAAAAAAAAAAAAAACAATGTAAGCCAGACTCGGTGGCTCAGCCTGTAATCCTGCGCCTTTGGGAGGCTGAGGTGAGTGGATTGCCTGAGCCCGCGGGTTCAAGACCCGCCTGGGCAGCGAGACCTCATCTCTACAATAAATAAAAAAATCAGCCAGGTGTGGTAGCAATGCCTGTGATTCCGGTTATTTGGAAGACTGAAGCGGAAGAATCGCCGGAGCCCAGCAGGTCGAGGCTGCGGTAACCGGGAGCGGCCACTGTACTCCAGTCTGGGCGACAGAGTGAGACTCCAATTCAAAAACAAACAAAAAAACAAAAACAAAACAAAAAAATCAATGTAAGGAGAATCAACCTCCTTTACACACACACACACACACACACACACACACACACACAAAGAGGCATCCTCTATACTGATAGAAAATCCACTTTAAAAATGCTTTTAAAAGAATATTAATACAATTATTTTTAATGAACCACATGAGGGGAAAAAAGATTTGCCTACATCCAAACTCATTTCTTCATTTTTATCCAATATTACAAGACAGGTCTATTTCTTGCTTACTAAGATGAAGAAAGCTTTCACAAGTACAAGCTACCCAAAATAATGTTTAATTTGTCCATGGTGAGAGAACCACAGTTTTGCTGCGGTGAACCACATGCTCACCAAGATTGGCATGGAGAACAATATCAGGACAGGCAAAGAAAAAGGAAGAAGTAGAGGGAAGCTGGAAGGGAAGTAGAAAGGAAGAGAAGGGGGAG
>NW_007073229.1:0-764 GCF_000164805.1 Carlito syrichta
CACTCCAAGCTCGTTGCATGTGGTGCAGGGAAACTGGAAATCATTCTCATCTTTTAAGCTCAATTCCCCTCCATAGCTGAGAAAATATGAACCATTCTGGGAGGAGGAGGAATGGGCAATGGAGAAAGCATGGCCAGAAAAGAAAAGGGTGTATAGGTGTGCTCTGAATGTGAGGGTCTCAGAGACAGTGGGACATGATAAAGAGAGCCACCGGAGTGCACAGTCTGCCCTGGCTACAACAGGATGGGATTGCTTCCCTCTTAATAAATAAGTGGGGAGCTCCATGGAGCTGCAGCTCTGCTTAGCTTCACTGGTATCATCAACAGTTCACTCCAGACTGGAGCTCCTAACACCCAATGGGGTAGTGTTGCCTATTGGTTGAAAGTGTGGTCTCTGTGTCCAGCTCCACAGTGCCACCCCACATTTACCAGGGCATCTCTGTAAAGTACTAAACCTCTCCATGTTCCAGCTGTCTCACCTGTGCGATGGGCTTAGTAAAGAGTCCTGCCTTGTTCAGTCATAGTGAAGAGAAAGTGAGGAAATGCCTCACACAACTCAGAACAATACCTGGTCCATGGCAAATGCTCAAGAAAGTCACAAGCTTTTATTATTATAAATACCCCATGGGTACCTGCATGTTCTGAGGTCTGAGGGGTGTCTGTAAATGTATTGGTGTCACCTAAAAAAAGACTATTCATAGGAGAGACAACAGTTGGACCTTTCAAATTAGATATGTAGTGAGCACAGGGATTCTTTTGGAAATG
>NW_007073230.1:0-941 GCF_000164805.1 Carlito syrichta
CATTGCTACCCTGCACCCCTAGGAGCTGCATCACCACTTGGTGACTCCTGCTCACAGCCCTGACAGAATCCCCCCCTGAAATTCTTCCCAAGTGCCCCCATCTGAGGATGCATCTGCTTTCTGGCTGCTTCCTGACTGACAGGAGGACTATTTCAGGGTGAACACACTTGTGTCTGGCCACACACATGGACCTAACAGTCATGGAGCAGGGGGCTTGGAGCCAACTCACACTGTTTGACTTCTTGCTAGTCCACTCCACTTCAACCTTTGGGGCCGAATCTGGATGCAACAGGAAAGCTGTCAAAACCAAGGTTGGGGGTGGTTCTCTACTCCAAGTCATCACCCCGGGGATTGTTCAGACACTTCTCTGTCCCCTCTCTGCAGGCTAAGTGTGGCACTTCCCAAAAGGCAGCCACACCTGCTGCTTGCTAAAGCACAAAGCCTGCACCCTGCGTGGACTTCTTACCTGGCCTGGCTGTCCCAAGGCCTCACAGGTGCAAATGTTTGTTGAATTATTGCTTTATCTTACTGTCTGATTGCTGTCTTCATTTACTATCTGTTTGCTAAATAATTGAATGTTATTACTGGCTATTTTTAATTTTAATAAATATCCATTCTGTTTCTCTTGTTGTTTGCCATTTTGTGTCACATTATATGGTCGATGTCCATCTCTAATTAATGTACTAATTATCATAAGCTGTTTCTCAACTCTGAATATGCAAAGCCAAAAAGGCAGCGAATGTCCTCCATGGAGTGCTCTGGGCTCCAAGATGCACACAAGCTCTCTTGTGTTGAAAGCTGTAAGCTCCTCCTTAACCCCACCCAGGTGTGCATCCTAGTCAGCCTTGGACTTTGGCTTGGTTGGGCATTTGCTATGTTTCAACTTGAAAGAATACTTGATCTCTCTGAACCTCACCCTCACCATTTATAAAAGTGAATCC
>NW_007073231.1:0-887 GCF_000164805.1 Carlito syrichta
TATATTTGCTTGATGTATTGACCCTTTTGTCACTATGTAATGCTGTATAAGAATTGTGAAAAGTAGTTCTTCAAGTTGAAATAAAAGGGCACTAATGCCAACACATACAAAATATAACAATGTAAATGTAAGAATATAATCAAATTCAGAATACCCTTATACTGTAATGGTGGTATATAAATTACTTTTAACTTTAGTAAAAATACTTTCAACCCTTAACTGTACCCCACAATTTTAAAATAAAAAATATTGATTTAAAAAAGCAATAAAAAATAAAAATAAAACAAAAAGTACTTAGTATACTTTCACAAAGTATTTAGCAAAAATACTTTAGTAAAACATACCTACAAAAAGTCATCATACAACAAAAGAAGGCAGAAAGAGAGGAAGAAAGTTACAAAGGAAATACAAAAAATACAAAATAGTTAGAAAACAATTAATACAACTATAATAGTAAGTCCTCACCTATCAATTATTGCTTTGAATATATGTGAATTAAATCTATAATCAAAAGACAGTGGCTGAATTGACTTTAAAAAACCCAATATCCAACTATTTGCTGGCTAAAAGAAACTCACTTTAGCTTTAAGGACACACATATGCTGAAAGTGAAGGTACTGGAATAAATATTTAATGCAAATAGTAACCAAAAAATAACAGAGGTGGCTAGGTGCAGTGTCTCACGCCTGTCATCCTAGCACTTTGGTAGGCCAAGGAGAGAGGATTGCTTGAACCCAGAGGTCTGATACCAGCCTGGGCAACTTGTTGAGACCTTGTCAATACAACAAATCAATAAAAATTAGTCAGGCATGGTGACACAAGTCTGTAGTTCCAGCTACTTGGAAGGCTGAGGTGGAAGGATCACCTGAACCCAACAAGTCGAGGCT
>NW_007073232.1:0-391 GCF_000164805.1 Carlito syrichta
GTTGGATTCTCACTCAGTCACCCAGACTGGAGTGCAGTGGCTGCTCCCGGTCACCGCAGCCTCCACCTGCTGGGCTCCGGGGATCCTTCTGCCTCAGCCTTCCAAGTAACTGGAACTACAGGTGTGCGCTACCACGCCCGGGTAGTATTTTTTTTATTTATTTTTGAGATGAGGTCTCGCCAAGTTGCCCGGGGGGGTCTGGAACCCGCGGGCTCAAGCAATTTACTCACCTCGGCCTCCCAAAGTGGGGGATTACAGGTTGAGCCACCAAGCCCGGCCTAGTTCATGTTTAATATAGATTTACAAATTCTATTTACATTTACCATTACCAAAATATGACCACATGAAACATGAAATAAAAGTGCTTTTTTTATGTTACTATTTGTTTCAC
>NW_007073233.1:0-1060 GCF_000164805.1 Carlito syrichta
CATGGTTTTGTGCCTGCATAAGTTCTTAGGGATTGGATATCTGGGAAAGATTTTAATTCTCCCTCACTGATGAAGCTTAGCTTGGCCGGGTAGGTTATTCTTGGTTGAAATTGTTTATCTTTTAGGACTTTGAAGATAGGGCTCCAAGCTCTCCTAGCCTGCAGGGTTTCTGCAGATAAATCTGCTGCTATTCTGATTGGTCTTCCATGGTAGGTGATCTGTCCTTTTTCTCTTGCTGCCTTTAGGATTTTTTCTTTTGTGCCTACTTTATTTAGGCAAGTTATTATGTGTCTAGGAGTTGGTCTTCTCATTTGTTGTCTTGCGGGGGTTCTCTGAATCTCTTGTGTTTGAATTTTTGTATCACTGATTAGATAAGGGAAGTTTTCTTGAATGATCTCATGGAAAGTTTGTTCCAATGTGGTCTCTGTTTCTCTTTCTGCCTCAGGGAGTCCGATTATTCTTAGGTTAGGCCTCTTGAGGTAGTCACTCATCTCTTGAAGGTTTTGTTCTGTCTTTTTGAGCTTATTTTCTGTGTTTTTAAGAGTTTGGGTTATTTCTATATTTTGGTCCTCAAGCTCTGAGATTCTTTCTTCTGCTTGGGTAATTCTGCTTTCCATGCTTATCAATTTGTTATTTATTTCATTCACAGTATTCTTTATTACTGTTATCTCAGATATCAGCTCCTTCCTAGTTTCTTCTTGTGTCTCCTCAATTCTTTTTAATCTCTCCATTATTGTTTTGATATCTACATTTGCATTTTGAGACCCTTCATTCTGGGGACTTTTCATTGTTTGTATTCCAAAGTCAGTTTTCTCAGTGTCTGCTCTCCCAGGCATCTGGGAGAGACCCATACTCTTCTTTTGGTTTTTCTTCATTTCTGTAGATTTTTCTCCCTCTCCTCCTTTCCCTCCCCCTCTTCAATTCTGTTTTTGAGGGAAGGTGGGGTTGCTTTTATTTCTCTTCTGCAATGACCTGTTCTTCCTTATGAGGGTCTTCTGGCTTTGTTCACTTTTCCCTCTGCTTTACAGTCTGTCTATTCAGCAGTATGTAGTCTTGGTCG
>NW_007073233.1:1333-11832 GCF_000164805.1 Carlito syrichta
GAGAGTGAAAAAAGACAGGTAAGAAAGATTCCCTAAAGAATACTGATAGCTACACAGAGACAGGCCAAAAAAATCAAGAAACAGTATAAGTCAGAAGATAAACACCAAACGTAATCTAGACCAACAGTTTCAATGATAAAATCATAAGTCAAAATAAGCGATCAGACTAGAGTCACTTCTGTGATCTCCGATTCCAGCCTCTCCCTTTTGTTTTTCGTTGCAGCATAGGGGTGGGGCTTTGTCTCCTGTTTCGCACTGTTGCCTTAGGAACTGAGGTAAAGTGTGTTGCTAGGTGGGTGGGGCAATGGAAGTCTCTGCCTGGAGAATGGCAAGGCAGTTTAAGCAGATCTGTTTTTCTCCGCTTGTCTGGGTCCTCTGGCTTGGGTTCTCACACTGATTGCCTCAGCCAGGGTGGACCCAGAGTTCCAGAGCTCCAAAGTTCCAAAGGGCAGGCTGTAAGCGGCGAGAGTGGCACTGGGACCCTACAGAGTACTTCAGCAAGGAATGGAACCGGTGTCTCTGAGGGGCGGGCGCTCAGAGTCTCCCTGTGTGACCGGCAGTGCCGGGTGCCGGGCTGGAGACAATGCAGCCGGGGAGAGACCCAGAGGGAGCAGGGACCCAAAACTTCCCCCGCACACTGCAATATCTGGCCTTAGGAAATGAGGTAAAGTTTGTTGATAGGTGGGCAGGGCAATGGAAGTCTCTGTCTGGAGAATGGCAAGGCAGTTTAAGCAGATCTGTTTTTCTCCGCTTGTCTGGGTCCTCCGGCTTGGTGTCTCACACTGAGTGCCTCAGCCAGGGTGGACCCGGAGTTCCAGAGCTCCTAAGTTCCAAAGGGCAGGCTGTAAGCGGCAAGAGTGGTGCTGGGACCCTACAGAGTACTTCAACCAGGAATGGAACTGGTGTCTCCGAGGGGCAGGAGCCCCGAGCCTCCCTGTGTGACCAGCGGCTTGGTGCCGGGTGCCTGAGCTGGAGACAATGCAGCCAGCGAGGGATCTGGAGGGGGCTGGGACTGGAGACGTCTACACACGAGTAGAACGGCCGCAGTGGGGGGGCGCAATATCTGGCCTTGAGTGGGACTGAAGTTCCCGGGCTTGACCCCAGCACAGTTGGTGGTGGGCTGGGGGATGGGGGTAGCGAAGTAATAGCCTTTTGGGGAACTCACATTCAGAGAATCTCACCAGTTCGCCTATGCCATCGCCATCTTGCCCCGTCTCCCCGGGAAACTTTTTTGCTTCTTGTTCTCATTGGCGAATCCCAGCTGATAAACACAAGGACTTTGGGACCAATCTAAGTAATATGTTACTTGCTGAACAATGATTGGTGATGCATTTGTGATTAGACTGTGAACCTCAAAAGATAATATCTATTCTGTAGGAGGTAATAATTACTCCTATTTTCATTTAGAACTTCCTAAGAATAGTATATGTAGACTTCTGGAAGCTCTGCTTCACAAGAACTGCTTTATCAGGCCTTATGTGACAATTGTGCAAAAAGATTGACAAGAGGCTGGTTGAGTTCATCTGAAGACAAGAGACCCACCCTCCGCCCCCGCAAAAAAAACCTCAGCTCTTCAGATACTTCAAGGACTTTCTGTTTCCTCAAATATCCTTCAATATCTCAGCTCCACTGATTTTCCTGGACTGGCACATAGGACAGGAAGTGGGCCTGGGTGATAATAGCCACTTGAGAGGTAACAGAAAGAGAAAAATATGATCGTACCAATGTGAGGTCATAAAGTCCAATCCAGATGTATGAGTCGGATTTCACCCTACTCTTAACCAGAAAGGACCAAAGGATCCCTCAACCCTACTCAGCACAGACACCAAGTTTCCAGAGAGCCGCTTTCAGCAGGCCAACTATGTGGGAAAGTTAGAGAATGAGAAGGAAATTACCTTCACTGGAGAGGGCAGGGAAGAGGCAGGGCTGAGGGGGGAACTCTGTGGACGGAAAGCATGTTCATTTTCATTCCCAAGGAACACTGGAGAATGGAGAGCCCTCCCCCTAAGATCCCTACCACTCCCAACCCCACATCAAACCACTCCCATCTGCCTCCATCCAGGTTTTTGGTGTTATAAACACAACATAACAGTAGAAGGTGTAGCCTTGGAGCCTCTGGGACAGTGAATCCCTGGAGAAGGAGGTTTCTTCTGGAGTAGTCACCTGGGATGAAAAGAGATAAAGGAGAGGAATGGATGAACTGAAGAGTGGGCTTGGGTGGAAGTGACTTTGGTGAATGTCAGTGAGACCTGTCCTTGGAAAGGAAGAGCATATTCCTGACTCTCTCTCATCTTTACCCATGTTTCCAGAAACTTGCGACCTCAAAATAGTTCTACTACATGGGAGACCATCTCTTCTCTTTTCACCTGTTGTTTTTTTTTAATTCAGGTGTCCAACACTCTCCTTATACTGGGCTATTGCTGCACTAGGTCCTCTGATTATTATCCTTCCACTTACCACTTGATGACACTTCATGCTTTTCCCTTCAGTCCACCAACATAAGCTAGAATTCTTTGAAAAAAAAATAGGAAACCATATCATTTTATTGCTCATGGACCACTGTGATGCCTCCCACCATGGGTAGCCCGAAGGAAGGAATGATGATGGATGAGCCTCAGATAGTGTTGTTGTGTGGAGAGACATTGCCCCATGACCACACATGACACACAGGAGCCTTCCTCCTCTTCTTGGGTCTAAGCTTTCACAGGGAACCAATGCTAGAGGCAGAGAGATCTCACCTTGGACCTGAGACAGATGCATCAGGCAGGAGAGCAGCATCCAGGACACGCTGGAAAGGGCCATGGGAGGCAGCATGGCGTCCATGACCTGAGGAGACAATCAGATATCACCAAGGAGATGTGTTCAGAGGGAGGACATGCAGAGACCCAACTGCACCTTGTCACTTGTTTTATCTTATTCAGTGCAACAGGAACAAAATGGTCTTTGTCACATCCATTCCTCTTCTAAAGTTCTGAAATAAACTATAGAATCTGTGTACTCCACCAACCCTGAGATTTCCCTGTGCAGCCTTGCTAAGTCTCAGTGTCTCTGAGAATAGAAATTGCCCTGTACCTTCTCCTCTGATGTGTAAGGTAAGGCTTCTCTGCGGGTCTCATCTTTTCTTGGTTCCTACTTACCTCTCTTACAGAGGTCTGGGATGATTTTTCGGGTCAGGAAAGTCTGTTTTTATAAGAGGATCTGAGGAAAACTATTAACAGGAATGTGTAGCCAATACAAGGGGTCATGAAAAGGCCTTGACATTGCTCCAAGAAAATGCATGCCATTGGTAAAAACCTTTCCTGGCAAAGACTAGGGACTGCCACAGATCTTGCCTCTTTCCGGTTGGCAGACCAGACTTTCCCCAAGAACAGGTGATGTGTGTTCTTTCCTCTGTCTCTTTCTTGTCAGAGTCCTGTGGCATGAAATGTGAAATTAAACTTTTAAAAGGAACATCCTGAGGAAGTGTTTTCTTGCTGATCTCTTCATAATTCACCTCTATTGGCAAATATGTGTATTTCTTTCTACCTTGTCCAATGAGATTAAACACATACTGAACATTAAGTGCAGGTGAGTATAGGAATTATAGCTTATCACAGATTGTTGTGGGCTTAGAAGAAACTGCAACCGAGAGAAGTGATGATTCAGGACAGTTGTATATAGCTGGCTTTGCTTTGAAGAAAATTCAGAAAAGTCAAAAGATGAGCCAAGATATTAAGGAAACTCAGATGAATAAACTTGCCTTGCCAGTCTTCTCCCAATGGATAATGAAAATTTGATAGAATAAAAAGAAATGAAGGAATGTAAGTCATGAGGAAGACAACAGTCAAATGATACAGATCAAAGGCAAAATAAGTAATGGCTAAAGAAGGGTAGAGCAGGCATAGTATGAAATTATAGGCCGGGCTTGGTGACTCAGCCTGCAATCCCAGCACTTTGGGAGGCCAAGGTGAGTGGATTGCCTGAGCCTGCGGGTTTGAGACCAGCCTGGGCAACTTGGCAAGATCTCATTTCTACAATCAATAAAAAATAAAAATAAAAAATAAATTATAAACATATCCCCAAATTGCATGTAAGCCTCTACTACTAAAGATGCTCACTGTTTCTAGGCTACTTGTGAACTCCCTTCCTAGACTGCCAATTGGCTATAAATTGAAAACTATTTTTGATTCTCACTGGAAAGATGACCTGCTTCACGTGGGCATAATGAGAAAAGGCCTTTTAGTCAATTTTATTTTTGAGTTGACAGTTTGACACCTTGAATAAACATACTCTGTGGCTTATTCACTGTGGTTCAGGTTCTGTTTGGCCTGTCCAAGAGAAAGTTAGTCTGAGAATTTCTATAGACTCTGATTCTCACACTATTATTACAATATGCCAGCTTGTATGCAGGTATCTACAGTAGGAATTTGTGATGAGATCATGAAATTAACCTCATAATTAGTTCACATTTTCAGTGTCTAAAAATTAATAGAACTTCTTAGATAATCTGGGAAATATAACCAACAAATTAATTTGTTAAGAAAGAAAAATTTACACAAAATTTATACAAAAACTGTGCAAACGCAAAGCCAGTTCTATATTGAGAGGTCTGTGGGAATTCTCATGGAAATAAAATAGTTAAAATAATTTGGGAAGTAATTTTTGTAGATTAAATTAATTATTTGAGAAGTTAATAAGAGCAATCACAAATTCAGAAGGGAGTATGTCTTGAGCTTTTGAAAAGCTCACTATTAAGGAGGAAAAAACTAGTCTTAAATTAAAAGAATTTGAAGAGGTATAATGACCAAACTGAAAATGAACTTAATTGGGTCTTGTTTAATAAAGTAATTCACTTGGAGGACAATTGTGTAAGTATGAATATGAACTGGTATTTCCTTATGCCAGAATTTTAATTGTCTTTCTTATAATAATGGTAGTATAGTTACATAGAGAATTTCCTTATACTTTTAATATTTATGATGAAATATTTTCAGGTGAAATATCAAGACGTCTGCAAATTTAAATTGTTCGATTAAAAGTGTGTGTGTGTGTGTGTGTGTGTGTGTGTGTGTGTGTGTGTACGCACATGTTTGTAGAGAGAGAGAAAGAAAGATAAGTTGAAGAGAGAAAAAAGCAAATAATATATTATGAAATAAATTAATTACCGAATCTAAGGGAAGATATGAAGGTGTTCATGCTTGCTTTCTTCTTTTCTGTAGGCTTTTAAACTTTTGTAACACAACAGTTATAATTTAACTGATATGTTCTCACCCAATGATAACACATATGTAGTTTTCTCATCATTACCATAAGCAAGAAATAGCATAATAGAGCATTGTTTATTATGTAGATTCACATATACATATGCACATTAAAATAAATTATATATATACAAGAAAAATATTAAAGTAGTATAAATAAATAATAAAACTTCTAACGCGGGCCACTATTGGGATACCTGATATATAGCTATGCACACAAATAAATGAAAACAAGAAAAAACAATGGGAAAATCATTATTTTGTGTTCAATCAAATAAAAATGATTTTTTCCGGGTTGAGGAGAATGATCCAAGCCATCAGACTCTACCTTTCAAAGCAGAACTTAAACAGTACTGAGGGTGGAAAACCTTTAAATCCCTCATTTATCTGTATAGTGGTCTGTTTCAGGCCTTATGCCTGGGATCTGCAAATACAGAGCAGAGTTTAAGTTGTTTTTCCTTCTTAGGCTGTGCTTGGTTTACTATTCCCCCAAATCTGCCCCATTACCAGGTATAAGGTAAGTAAACTCAAGTCTATTCATAAGAGTTTATTATTAAAATTCAGTTTTTTATCAACAAGCGTGCCTGAACGAAGCATATTTAACTATACCCCACAATATCATAATAAAAAACATTGACTAAAAATATTCAGTTTTTATTGCTTTTAGTTGAAGTAATGTGACAGTCACAATAAATATTAAAGTTATAAAATCTCTAAATACAATGTAAAACTTTTGTTTCATATGACAACTCACTAAAGTTGGGTTGTTTTTGTTTTATTTGTAATTATTCTAACAATTTTTATTAACCAGGCACCGAGAAGTTTGCTCAAATACTATATTAAGCAAGTCTAGTCTTGAGTTACTTACAATCTATTTATTAGTGATGAGAAAAGAAGTACTCTTTACTCTTGGAGTAAGCAAAATTGAGTTTTAAGAATTTTTATTTGCCAAAAGATAAGATATCCAACTTATATAGTTTATTCTTCTTATCCTCTGAATCAAATAATATGTACAGATAATCCTCAATATGTTTATTCTCAGAATAACTCACAAGGGGGAAATGATCACTTTGCTGGAGTCCAATGTGTTTGTCCCAAAGACGGTAAACTGTTCAGGTTTCTTGGAAGATGCCTCAGTAGACCTATGTAAGAAATAGCCTTGAAATGTATCTCACTGAAGACTTACCACTGCAGCACACCCTTTTGAGGTATATTAACCAGATGTCAGAGATGCTATTTTTGGTCCTTTCATCTTATCCTAAGTCTGTCAGAAGAATTGAGAAAAAGATAAAGCTATGTGTACTTTATAAAACAATGTAGAGTAATACAACTTCAAAGTCCTTGAGGTCAATGAGGGAAATCATAAAACAATTAATTGGAAAGTTGACATCATAGTTACTGAAGTTTGGTCAACCATATATAAGCAATGAACAGTAACTATCTCATGACCTGTGTAGTAATTGAGGGCAATGATTTTTATGAAAAAACATATGCCAACTTTTATTTGTTTTCAAACTTTCACATCGAATTTAGAGCAGTTCATTGTTGCATATAATGTTTGCTCTTCTAATATATCTATTTGAGTATTTATAAAGGCTACTGCTTGCTATTTATTTTTATTTTAGAAAAAGCTGGTCATAACACAAAATTTTCTTCATTGGAGACAATATTAAAATTATGTTCTCAATTGAACATCTCAAATATCTCAAACAGCTTCTTTTGATAACTGCTGCAGATCTGAACTTCATTTCCAGAATTCACATTTCTTTCAGTAATAGATGAAAGTAAAAATAAGAAATACTTCCATTGTCTTGTTGCTTTTCTTTTTATTATAAATTATTTTTATAATAAGGAAAACAGCAAATACACACACACACACACACACACACACATTCACCATCTAGAATTGATAGTAATCATATATTGTCATCTTTGTGTGACTTTACTTTTTAGAGAAATAAAGAAGCAAACAGAAAAAAATAAAGAAATAATACGATAGTATTTAATTTGCACTATTTTTCAGTCCCACATCTTACTGTACTATGCAATTGTAAATTATATAATTATTTTTCCTCCTTAGGTGTTTAGTCATTCACTGCATATAAGTATAGCAATAAGCAATATGTAGTATGTTTTTTTAATTTATATACTTACATACATGCACCATATGTTATGTAACATTCTGGAACTGTTTGTTTATTCAACCTTAGGTTTTAAAATGTATCTACATTGAGATAAATATTACTAATTTATTGATTTTAACTCCAGTGTAATACATGTTTATATAAGTATTTAAAAACTATGTATCCATCCATCTACTAATGGAAATTTATTATATTTTGTTAATTTTATGTAGTGCAATTTGTCACATCCTAAAATCTTTAAAATCTGAACATGGTATTAATAACAACAAATATGTTCTCTATCTTCACTTTGTAAGACAAATATCAACAAACTTTATTTTATAAAGGTCCAGAGAGATAATAGCTTGAACTCTATGGTCCATACCAAATTTGTCATAGCTACTCAACTCTACCAAATAGCATAAAATGCATCATGGACAATAAATAAATAAATAATCATAATTGATCATCATTAATGATGAACATTGAAATTAAAATTTTATGCAATTATTATGCATCACAAAATATCATTCTTCTTTTAATTATTTTCCAACTATTTAAAATAGAAAAAATATCATTTGGAGAGAGGGGATCCAAGATGGCCACTGATGAATAACCGACCTGCACCTCTCTCTCAGAGTGGAACAGAGAGTATAGACACAGCCACTAATAAAAGCCGGCATCTTGAACAGTTTTGGATAGGTGAAGCACCCTGCACCAAGCAGATGGTTCTGAATGCCTAGAGGTAAAAAAGGAGAAAGTGTGGACAGCCGACTTTGGAACCAAGTTTCCCCATCCATGTTGCATGCTAGCATCCTATGTGAACTGCAACCCTGCCCTGTGTGGGAGAGGGGGTGAATAATCCTGACGCGATCTGGGTCAGTTCCCCTCATCCCTGTTGGTCCCACATGGGAGGAGATCTGGTAAGGGCACAGAAGTAGGCAGCTGGAGCTCACAGGGAGTGGGGAACACACCGATGCTCTAAAATATCAACCAGCCCCTGAGGAAACCCTTCCCACCAGTAGAGCCTGGTGGCTAGCTCCCAGGACGGGAAAGCTTGCCTCCCAGTCACACTAACTCAATGCCTACAGCAAAAGTCTGGTGGCCTACCTCCCCTCCAGATCAAAAAGACTTTCTTGACACCCAAGACAGAAGTCTCTCTGTGGCAGGGGATTTATTGTTTTTCAAGTGCTGAGTGAGGACTTGAATGGAAGAGGAAGAGACACAAAACACACTTGGAGTATTTCCCAACATGAAGGCTTCTGAACCAAAAGTGATGAACAGTAGCCAAGGGTCCCATCCCCTCAACTGGTTCCCACAGAGTGCTCACAATGGGGGTTGAAAAGCAGTCTGACCAATCTGACCATGAGGAAAACTCTGCAGTAGAAAGTAGCTTTGAGTGTGGCACAATGTCCAACCTGAGTGCTGGAGCAGAAATGAATACCCCTCTCTCTCTCCTTGAGTGAACTATATTGAACAACAGAAAAGACCCTAGGACAACAAGACCTTAACTAGCTATAAAACAACAAAACTTAAGAATAATGATAAAGAGAGAAGTTTCTCCTCACAGATGAAGAATCAGTGGAAAAACATTGGCAACCCTCAAAACCTCAAAGAGTTGTCACCTTAAAAAGTAGCTCTTGATTCCCAAATGATGGAAACCACCCAAAATGACCTGCCCCTGAAGACAGGCACAGAATTCAGACATTGGACGGCTAAAATGATGAAGGGAAACCACAAGACATTCGAAGCAAAAGATCACCCAAGTCATGCAGGAAGTAAAAGTTGAGCTGGCCAATGTAATAAAGGTCCATTATGAAGACCTGAAAATGAAGAACTTCCTTCTGGAATTTCAAAACACAATATCAGAACAAGGGAACATAATCAGTCAGGCAGAGGAAAGAATCCCAAAACTTGAAGTTCAAATTATTGAACCAACCCAGTCTGACAAAAACAAGGAGAAGAGGCTTAAAACAAATGAGCAAAGCCTACAAGAGTTGTGGGGGACTGTGTCAAAAAGCAAAATCTACATTTGATTGGAATTCTTGAAACCTTGGAACAAGCCTTCCACAAGGTCATCCAAGGAAATTTCCCATATGTTGTTAGAGAGTAGACCATACAGGTAAAAAAGATTCAGAGAATACCCACAAGGTATTACATGAGAAGACTATCACCAAAACACATAGTAATCCACCTCCACAAAATAATCAGGAAGGAAAAAAAATCTTAAAGGCAGCTAGAGAAAAGGGTCAGACCACCTTCAAGGAAAGACCAATCAGAATTGCCCAGGTTTCTCATCAGAAATGCCACAAACCAAGTCAGAAAGAACTGGAGGCCCATCATTAACATTCTCAAAGATAAGCATTTCCAGTCAAGAACTTCCTACCCTGCCAACTAAGTTTTATCAATGATGGAGAATTAAAATCCTTCCCAGACATCCAATTTCTAAGAGAATATGCTGCCTCTAGACCAGCTCTCTAGGAGATACTTAAAGTTTTGAACACAGAAGCAAAAGAGCATCAGCACCCATGACAAAAGCACAGACAAGTACAGAGTTAGCAGAGCATATAGATCATGCACAAAATTAAAGGAAATATATATATATATATATATTATGATAATATATATATATGAAAAAGGAAGCAAAGTAACCCATTAAAAACCTTATGACCGGAACAAACTTTCACATATTAATAATTAACTTGAACTTGAATGAACTGAACGTTCCACTAAAAACACATAAAGCAAACTGAATAAAGAAACATCCAATATTCCTCTGCCTTCAGGTAACACATCTCAATACAAAACACACCCACAAACTGAAGGTAAAAGGCTGGAAACTGGCCTTCCAGGCAAATGGAAACCACAAAAAAGAGAAGGGGTATCTATTATATCAGTCAAAATAGACTTTATACCAATAAAAGTTAAAAAGGACACAGAAAGACACTACATAATGATAAAAGGCTCAATTCATAGCAAGGGAATTATAATTTTCTTTTAAAAATACAAAATAATAATCAACGAATTAAAAATTTGCTAATGTGTAATAAAATAATTGTAAATTAAAACTACACTAAATTAGCTGGGCTTGGTGGCTCAGCCTGTAATCCCACGCTTTGGGAGGCTGAGGTGAGTG
>NW_007073233.1:11891-31994 GCF_000164805.1 Carlito syrichta
GGCCGGGAGCGGCCACCGCACTCCAGTCTGGGCGACAGAGTGAGATTCCAACTCAAAAAAGAAAAAAGAAAAAGAAAACCTAAAACTGCTTACAAATTAAATCCATTAACTAAAATAAAACTACACGGAATATTTCAAACTGCCAAAGATCTAAACATTTGAATCTAAACCTCATGAACAAGACTTTGAGAAAGCAGAATCCTCATACACAATGAGAGGAAATATAATTTCTATCTAGAGGTTCATATTTCTTGAAATTAAAACTGCATACTTCTTTTGATCCTTGAGTTTTACTTTTTGATATTGACTCTGTAGATACAATTATATACATGTAATGTGAAATATGTTCAAGATTGGTTATTACAACCAGTTATTAGTAACTAGAGAAGAATAACAATAACCTGAATATGTATCAAAGAAGAATTATAGATACCATGATACCTCCATTTAGTGCACTATGGATCCACAGTACCTGAACCAAATGTGTTTTGGAATTCACAATTTTTGAACTGAAAGATAATATGGCAATTACATTGCACTATTACATCACACTTCCAGAAGGGTCTGAGAAAGCACCTGTTTATCAACTGCATCAACTTTCTGCAGCAACATATTTGAAAAATCATATTAAATAGTATATAAAACATCCATAAGTATACTCACTTCAGGTCAGACCAGTTACATTCAGGTAGTATGAGATTATATCACTGGGGTAAGCTGAATAATGGCCACTCAAATATGCCCATGTCCTAATTCCTAGAACCTATGAGTGTTGGATTTATATGGCATGACATTTGGTTACATTCATTATATTACACGACAAAAGAAACTTTGCAGATGTAATTAACATTAGGACACTGAGGTGGGGAAATTACCATAGATTTTTCTGGGTGAACCCAATAAAATTAATGACATAAAGAATTAAAAATAGAGACCAAGCCGGGCTTGGTGGCTCAGCCTGTAATCCGGCACCTTGGGAGGCTGAGGTGAGTGAATTGCCTGAGCCTGTGGGTTCGAGACCCACTTGGGCAACTTGGTGAGACCTTATCTCTACAATAAACCAAAAAAATTAGCCAGGTGTGGTAGCGCGTGCCTGTAGTTCCAGCTACTTGGAAGGCTGAGGCGGAAGGATCACCGGAGCCCAGCAGGTTGAGGCTGTGGTGGCCGGGAGCGGCCACTGCACTCCAGTGTGGGCGACAGAGTGAGACTCCAACTCAGAAAAAAGAAAAAGAGAGAGAACGGTTTCTGACCAGAAGGGGAAAAAAGCAGAAGAGAAGCACAAGAGTGATGTGGCAGAAGGATGTCACAGAGAAGGACCCCATGAAGGGGGGGCAAGAAGGAATGCAAGTGTCCTTGAGAAGTTGAGGCTGATAACTAGCAAGGAAATCAAGTCTGCCTCCCTGCAAAGTCAAGAAACAGAATTCTGCCAACCCTGAATGACTTGAAAGCAACGTCTCCCCCACAACTTCCAGGAAAAGACACTTTGAGTTTGGCCTAGTGAGACTTGAAGCGGAGAACCAGTGATTCACTGTGTACTTAGACATCTAGCCTACAAAGGTAATCAGACAATAAATGCTTGTTGTTTGCAGGGTTTAAGTTTGTAGTAATTTGCTCAGGAAACAACTTTTTTTTAAACTGCTTGTTTATCAAATCAGTAGCAAAAATACTTTGTTTTCAAATGATTTTACTTTTTTCCTTCTGTTTTTTAAAAAAATTTGTATTAAAGTGTAACATATACAGAAAAGTTCACAAATAAAAATGCAAAGTCTAATGAGTTTTCAATAATTGAATATATCAGTGCATCAGATTAGAAAATAGCATATTGTCAGATACCAGGAGATCCTTCTGTGCTTTCTTTCAAAATACCTTGACTTCAAATATGTAAATAAGTTTGGCCATTTTCTGTACTTTACATAAATGGAAGCATAAAATATGCACTAGCTTGTGTCTGGTTTCTCTTAATCAACTTTGTGTTTATGAGATACAATCAAATTGCTTTGTGCAATTGTATATTATGCATCCTAATTACACTGTGATATTGCATTATATGGTTATACTGAAATTCATTTATCCTTTCTACTGTTGATGAAAATGGGTAATTTTCAGCATTTGGCTTTATGAAGAGTGCTGCTACTCATCTTATAAACTTTATTCATATATATGGAATACTAAGAAAATTAAATTTTTGTTTTCCTGAAATGCAGATAAGGAACTCAGGATACTTATTGTGTAACTATGAAACAACATGGAAACATTTCAGATATTAATGAGAAAAAATTATAATATACGATTACTAATAAAAACAGATGTCAAATAGAGGAAGTTATACTTTATGTAAAAGAAGAATAAGAAAATATATTAACATTTTCTTATATACACATGAAGAAACTCTTGGAGGATACACAAGACACAAATAAAGGTGGCTACAATCAAAAATGGGTGTGACTAGTAGGAATCCAAGAAGATGGGACCAGAAGTAGAAGAAAAATTTTTCATGAACACACCTATACACAGAAATGTGCATATATATATATGTAATACACACACATATATACATATATATTTTGTTTTTTAAACTCTGGGACTGTGCTGTCTGCTCAGAAGTTAAAATAACTACCTTAAGGAGCTTAACTTTTATAAAGATGATATTCTCTTTTAAGCATGGTTACAGTTTGTCATAGAAATTTTCAGAAAATTTACCACTTTCTAGTCAATTTCCTAGAGTGTAGTTACCAACCTCAGCTTTAAAAAAAAAATGTTTTTGTATATATCCCACCTGTCCCATTTAAAAAGTTGACGGGAATACTGAATGACGAGAAAGCAGTACAATCCTTCCTCCAGCATGGCAGCCACTGTCCCCTAGGGAATGCTTCAGTTATATCTCTAAAATAAAGGTGACTAGAGGCGTAGTCCTGTCTCATAACAAAAACAAACAGGTGAGCAAAATGCTTTCCTAAGCCATAATTATATTTTAAAATAAAATATCCTAATTTTGTTTAAGGCTTTAAAGGAAAAAAATCCAGCACCCAGTTTTCCCTGATTTAAAACCATGGCATGTGTTCCCAAGCTGAAATTTCATAAAAGAGAAGGTGGCAAGCTGTCTTTTCACATGAAGACCAGCTGTATAGTATTTAAAAGGGAAACAATATAAATCTAAGAAATCAAGACGTGTCTTTCCAAAGTCTAAAAGGATGAACATCTTTGCTACCTCCATCCATAATAAAGATTCCCAAGGCAACCTGACCTCATGAAAGTAGCAACCTCATGGCCATGCTTAGCAGAAGCTGCCGGGCTTCCCATGGTACCTCCTTCCCTCCTCATTTCCCTTGGCTCTGTCAAGCTGGAGAGCACAGAGAGGTATAGGGCCAATACTATGGTCACATACAAAACCAAAGGGCATGAGGTGTGTGAAAATGACTTACCAATTTCTGGCCCCAAGTCAAAGCTCAGTAAAAGCTTGTATTTCTCTTTTCCAATCATAGTCATAAATTTGGCTGCCTTTGCACAGGGGGTTATCATAATTGATGGATACATTTTAAAGACTAAATAGTCAATATACTAGGCAAGCATCCCCATCCATTTCTCATAAGCTGTGCATGCAATTTATGACCCTTCTAACTTATCATCACTCCAGGAATGTATTGACTTTTTTAACCACCTAGTCAACATCTGTGATTGCTGGCTCCAAATGGAACTGATATTTAAACAGCAAAATCATTTCAGTCTTTACATTTGTAAGTGATAAGCAATTCCCATTATTTCACCCAACTTTCTGCAAGTTTCCAGCTGTGAGAGAGTCTGTGATTTACAGCCTTCATATTGAAAAGAATAAATCAGCACTTCTTTAGTACAGAATATCTGTTGAACTGAACATCACTGTCAGAAAAATTCTAAAGATGTCTCCCTGAGATTCCTGGTCTGGATTCAGTCACACACTAATCTGCACTGCTGTGAAGGAACTTGCAAATGTAATTCAGATTATTAATCATGCTACTTTAAAAGAGAGAGATTATTTTGGATTATTTGGGTGAGCCCAATGTATTAATAATCACATGACCCCAAAGCAGAAGAGGAAAGTAGAGAAGTCATTCAGTAGATGTGACAGCTGAAGAAGGCATGAGACATGAGAAAGAAAGAGAGACATATTTTAATTGTGAGATGGACATGACCTCATATTGCTGTATTTAAAAAGTAAGGCATGATTTTAGGAATGTGTTTATCCTCTAGCAGCCAAGAAAAACTCTTAGTTTATAGACTAGCAAAGCATCAGGGACCTCTGTCCTACTGACATGAAGAAATATATTCTGCCTACAAGCTGAATTAACTTGAAAGCAGATTCAACCTCAGAAACCACAGAAGAGAATACAGCCCTTCCAAAATGCTGATTTCAGCCTTGTGACACCTGGAGTAGAAAAACAACTAACTCGTAGAATCACTGGACATCTCATATACAGAACTGTGAGATAATAAAAGGATATTAAGTTGCTAAATCTATGGTTATTTGATATAGAATGTACAGAAAACTGATGCTAACATTTAATAGTTTTTATGTAAGAAGTAAATTTTCCTACATAGCATGATATGATATAGGGCTCACGCAAACCTTTGTGTCTGCCCTGCCCCCTTAGTTACCAACATATTTATCTTTATCTGACTCATTCCTTCTTCTCTGAAACTGTGTTCTTCTTGTGATGAACTGTTATTCATGAATAAATTTGTGTCTTAGTACATTTTGTGTTGCTATGAAGACACCTAAGACTGGATAACTTATAAAGAAAGGAGGTTCATTTGGCTCAGGATTCTGATGGCTGCCAAGTTCAAGAAGCCGCATCTCATGAGGGACTGTTTCTGCTCACTGCAAAAGGAGAAGGATAGCTAGCATGTGCAGAGATTGCATAACAAGAGAGGAAACAAGAGAGAGAGGGAAGATGTACCTGTACCAAGATCTTTTTTAACAGCCAGCTCTACCAGGAATTAAGAGAGCAATAGATGGAAGGCTGAGGCAGAAGGATTGCCAGAGCCCAGCAGGTCGAGGCTGCGGTGGCCGGGAGCAGCCACTGCACTCCAGTCTGGGTGACAGAGTGAGACTCCAACTCAAAAAAAAAAAAAAAGAGAGAGAGAGCAATAGAGTAAGAACTCACATCTAAGAAAGGGCACTGATCTATTCATGAGGAATCCATTCCCATGACCTAAATACCTCTCATTAGGTCTCACTTTCAAAATTGGAGATCAAATTTCAACATGAATTTTAAAGAAGACAAACATTCAAGCCATAGCCACATGTTTCAAAGTTATTTGACAAGAGCTGAGTCTTTCTCATCTTTCAAATTTTTAAAATAACCAATCCAGACTCTGTCATGTAGAAGGTTTTCAGAAATTACTTTTTGATTAAGTTAATAAACTTACCTTAATTAAACTTAAGTTTAAACTTAGCAAATTCAAGTTTTCCTCTTTGGAACTTTGCAGAATATGTTTTCTGAATATTCTCTATCTTCAATTGATTTAGCCTACAGAAGCAGAACTCACAGATATGGACGGCTCATTGTATGTCAGTAGAATTTATGTTTTTACTCATGAATACCATGTGAACTCTTTTTTTTCTGAAATAGTTTCTACAGCTTTGTATTAATTGATGTGGTAAGATGTGGTCACTGAGCTGTAGTGCTCTAGTAATGGTGACATTAATGCAACCAAACCTTTACCTGCTCCCTTGATTATACTGGAATACAATGAGCCCTCCATATCTGTGAATTCTGCTTTTGCTGATTAAATTAACTACAGACAGGAAATATTCAGAAAACATATTCTACAAAGTTCCAAAGAGCAAAACATGAATTTTCAGTGTGCTGAATACATTAAAATTTATTGAAATTAAGTGATATGCAGGCATTTTATTTGGTATTATAAATAACCTAAAGATGACTTAAAGTATATTGGAAGACATATCTAGATTATATCTAGTTACTATCCTTTTTATATGGGACTTAAGCATCTGTGTTTTTTGTTATCTTTGGAGGGGGTCTTAGAACTAATCCCCCACTGGTACTGAGAGATGATTCTATTTATGATACAATTCATTGCATTAAGTTTCAGTCTCTGACTGTAGCTAGATGTTAGAAGCAATCTTTTTTTTTCTGAAAAAGTAGAGAATAGTCTGAAAAGTGGGGCAAAAATTTGTGTATAGACCTAAAAATATGCTGTGGATAAATTTGTGGCTGGTATTAATATCAATTTCAGCTTATATTTAGGGCAGAGTTTAAAATTAACTTTGGACAGTCACCAAAATCTTCAGGTTTTTTTCCAAGACTTCTCTAGTGTTTACTCAATGTAATAATTCAAGTCCCTCCTAACTAATCATATTTCCAGTTTCAGGAAAGTCATTTACTTGTCTTTTTCTCCCAGAATAGAAAGGAAGACTTTGTGAGAACTGTGACTGGGTTTATGAGTGTACCAGTATTAAATCTTTATTTCCTGATATTTTAATATAAAATGATATCTTAGCTGGTTATAAAAGTCTTTGAGAACAGACTTTTCTTCAGATTTTTATGTAATTGGGTTTATTGCCTTCTGGAAACCAATGTTTTATCTTTAAAAAGAGGATAACTTAATTTTTCCTCCTTTTGTAGAATATTTAATATTGTATCTGGATTCAGATAGTTCTTTATGTATTTTACTAAATTATTCACTTTCTTAGCTCTTCCCCCATGGAATTTTGAGCATTTCTCAAAGCTGTCCTCAAAGTCACTGATTTTTCTTATTTTCATTTCTGGTGTGCGTCTTAGTGCTTCTTTAGTTTCTAATCTACAAGAAATTTTGTTTCTTGCTTTTTTATTTTCTTAGTAAAAGGATGATACACACATAATACAGACTGTGTAGACCAGGAAACAGAATTTGTACAACAAAAGAAGAAAGCAGAACATAAAAATTAGTCAAGAAATAATAAAAATAAAAATTTTAAATGAAGTACTGTCTGAATACAGAGACTTCTGGATCTACTGTGCTCCAGGGGAGACAGGGAGAGATGTTAGATGAATGAACTTCAAATACAGGAAAAATAATATCACTATTACCATAAAATTTTTCCATGTTATTATGATATCTTATATCTTCAGTACTCTCTTCTTTTCATTAATAGCTTCTTATTCTTTTGAGAATACAAATAAATTTTTGCAAAAGCTTTCTTGAATTCCAACATGCATTTTTCATTTAATTTTCACTTCTAATACCTTTGTCCTTTTTGTTGTTGTTTGATACATTTTTACAGAGATGCAAGAATAGATTGTTCATACTTTTTTCATCTTTGAAGAGAAAAAATTATAGCAGTATTACTATTTTTACCCTAACAAGATATTGGAGGATTCTACTCAACTTCTCTCTTTGTTTCTTTGGGTGCTTTTCAATTTCTACTTAGTACTTTACTTGTAAGGCTATGTATTGGTAGTTTGTAAATTTCTGATAGATCTTGTATCTCTTGAGTGTGGGGGGTGGCAGTGGAATCTAGAACTGGCAAAAGGAGCAGCTGTCAGCTGGTAACTCTAATTTGGGTAAGTGCTTTCATAGCACTTGCCAAATTTGAAACACCATCTGCCTCAGGGCTGTATGTGCTCCCTTGTTTAGAAATATATGGCTGCTTTAGAGTTCATCTTTTCCCCTGATTTGAGGAGAGAGAGTTACTTTGTTAGGAAACCAGTGATCACGAAATCTTCTCAGCTCCCAGACTCTTTGTTGCATGGTTGTGAACTTATCTCAGTTGACTTTCAACAGAAACTGCAGACCTGGATCTCATCTCATTGTTATCCAGTATTCTATTTCTTAGTATAATTCAGGATTATATATGTGTGAAGAAAACCAAATGACTTTAGCAAAAGGGTTTTTGTTTTGTTTTGTTTTGTGTATTGTTTGTATAAATAAAAATACAGAAAATGGGCTAATTTTATGTAAGGATTAATCCATTGCTAAGGACCCAGAACATCTCTATATCTGCTCTGCCTGCTACATTTATAGGTAAATATTGTTAAAGTTGGGTGATGGACACTCTGGTTTATTACATGATTTTCTCTGCTTTGTGTTATATGCTTAAAATTTTCAATGTAAAAAAATAAAATGAAAGTACCCCAGGAGGAGATCCCTACCCTCATTGTTCCAAAAAAGGGTTGTTTTGAGTCGTTAGCCTGTCTTCCATCTTGTATTTAGACCTCTGCTCTGGACTCACCATAGAAAGTGTCATCTGGAGCTACCCTTCTTTGATTTTATCTCAATTTTATATATCTGACAAAATATGTCATATGGACCTATGACAAGTTAGTTAAAGAGGGACTTCAGTATACTTAAGTTTTTGTTCCTTCAGATTGGTTGTTTAGGGGAAGGGAAGTTAAAAAAAAATAGGCTTTTTTTCTTGTCAATATATTCTGTTGAGAAGGGCTTTTATAAATTTATTTGAACAGGGGTGTCAATATTGTTCAAAAAATATAAAGCATGAAATAGAGAACCATAGTGGTAAAAATAATCCCCCCAATCATTGTCAATTATATGTCGTTGTCAAGAAAGCAGGATCCAAGAAATCTTTACCAACTTTTCAAATTTGATCTCTTTGCATAGCCTTTACTCCTTCTCTATTGTGGTTAAAACAATTCTTTCTTGGGGTTGCTGCATCTAGTCCTGGAAATCGTGAAATCTCAACCAAAGGGACTTTTGGAGTACTCTTCCAAATTATGAATGAAGTTTGAAATATTATTTCCTCAATATCATAGTTCTATCATTGTAAAAAGTAATTGGTATGATGTACTATTGAATTAATGATGATTTTCCATAAAAGGGTACATCATAATTAGAAGATACTTTCTGATTTCAGGGGTGTAAGAGTATGACAAAATGCATCTGTTACAGTTTCAGAAATCAGTAAGTCTTCAGTTTTCTTAGGCCAAGCAACCTGAATTTCCTTAGAATGTCAGATTCCAACAGACATAGCAGGTTGCTGCTTACCCAGGCTTAACTTCTGCAACCCTGCTCGAGGTGGAAAGTAGTAGAGGATTTTCTGAGTCTGGTCCCTTTCTTTTGAGTTGTGGATTTTTAGGGTTTTCTTGTCACCATTTCATCTCTGTTGACCAGAACACCAAGCCTTCTACAGATGCTGGCTTTCTCTGGCTGCCTCTATCACTTCTTTCCTGTCACCTCACTTTTCAACAAGGACTTGAGTTTTGAATCTTTCTTGGACTGAATTTAGTATCTCCAACTCAATTCTGCACCCTGTGCTATCATTTGCTCTGCACTTATAAAAATGCCCACTTCTCTTGCTCAGATTCAAGGAGAGTTACACCTGACAAGTTGGTGGTCACAATTGGAAGTGTTTTGCATTGTCTCTCACACAATTGTCTGGCCATATGAGCTAATCCACAGAGAAATGGTCTATACTATTGTAGATATTATCATATCTCACTGCTTCCTTCTCATTTGTTAAGCATGTTGTTCTACCATAATTTATATTAACTCTTGGCTGACCATCAGTGATGACAGTGTTGTTAAAGTCAAGCATTGTCATTGTAAACAAGTGGTCCACATGATAACGTTGAAAACAATGACTGCCTTACAGGTCTATATGATGGGATCTGTTTTTAAGGGAAGAGAGAGAAAGATGCAAATAAAACTTTTGAGAGAGTCCTGAGGGAACATAATATTCATCTGTTATGTATGAAGCACTTGAAGCCTCCTCTCTGCAAGCCTGGAGGTGCCACTGCTACATCTTTATGATGGTCATTGTATTTCCAGATAAAACAAAGTCATCCTAATGGCTGTTATATCATATTCTTACATTCAATTCTCTTATGATGAAGAAAGCCACAGTCATCCAAATAGGAAGAAGTGACTACTTACTGATGTTCTGATTTAAATCAGTGAAGTTCTTCTTTCCACATCTGCAAATCTCGAGTGTTGTATACCTGCAGCTTTATAATGCTTGTACTATGTACATTGTGCTAGCCCTTCTCAAGTCGTCACTGACTACACCAAGAAGAATAAAGGAATTTGGTGAGCCTTTTATAAAGCTAAATGTATTTAATTTTACCTGTGATTTTTAAAAGTATATTTTGGAATATTAGAATGCCCCATATTTATAAATAATAATGAGAACAGACAGTATCTTGTCTTGCTTTGTTTTTAATAAAATACAGAATTAAAAACCCTATTATAACCTTTCTTATCTAGTTCACAAAATTCAATACCTAGGTAAGTACTGCTATAATTCATGGGTACCTCAAATACTAGAAAATGCCTGTAGGGTGCAATGACTGACACAGAACAGTATTTAATAAATGCTAGTTATGGTCATTGTTGTTTTCACCAAGGAAACCAGTCATCTGAGGATGTTGAATTGTACTAATTTGAGTTTCTTTTCTCTGTTTTGGATACAGGGGAATGGAAAGTGTAAATTGGCAATGATTAGTGAAGGAAAAGGGAAGCTGTGTCCTGTTTGTATAAGTGTGTGTACAAATCAACAAGGCTTTTGTAGGATATATTTTGTTTAAGACAGCACACAAACAATCGCATATGTTTGGCAGCTCAGGAAACTCAAAAGCATCTGTTATTTGTACAGACATTTTCTGAGCAAAGCTGCTGCAGGTGGATTGTTATTTAAGATTACCATACTTCATACCACAAGGTCTTACCTCTCAGACAACAGAAGATCTGACTGGGGGTTAGAGCCTGGAGTTTTACTGGTGATAAGGTGATCTGGAATGAGGTATCTGCCACATAAGAGATGAGCACTCTACTTTCCATTGGAATACCAAAAGTTCTGTTGAGTCCTAAACGAAAACCATTTCAACTTTCATGTGATAGTTTCGAGTTATTTTTTATTACAAGCAAGCAATCAGTCCGGCTCAACTAGTTTCAGGGGAAAAAAATGATGATTTTGCCTTAAAGATAAAGAACTTGTCTCACATAACCAATAATAGAAAAAGCATTGGATACAGGGAAGGACCTGGATCCAGGCCCACAGCCATCTGTCTGCTCCCATTTACTAACTCCACACTTGTCCCTTCTGCCATCCCCTTTCAGGAAGTTTATTCTTCAGAGGAAACAGTAGACCAGTTTATTCCACTTCTCCTCTTGTCGTAGCCTTAAACTCAGTGGCATCCAGTCTTCGTGCTGCAGTCTAACCCCAGAAAAATCCTGACCTCCACCGGTATTTATTCCAAATGCCTGGGGAAAGCTTTTAATTGCCTCAGCTTGGATCAGATGTGCATGAAAACAGCACATTTTGTGTGGCCAGAAAAGGAAGGCACTAGATAGGAACAAGGATCTAGGTCAAAAATCCATTAAGTGGCCACCACAGTTTTCTTGCATTTCTGCTTATCTTTATACAACACAACCTTCTATTTTCTGAAACCTGGAAGAGTTTAGAAAAGTAAAAAATCCCTAGCTGGACGTTCTTTTCTCTGCAAGAATCTATAGTTGGATATTGAAAATAATGGTGGGATGGTAGTTTTCACGTATGGTTTTATGTTCAGAGGCCTAGAAATGTCCAAATACATGTCTGATATGTCCATAAGTTCCCTGGTAGAAGGACCAATAGAGAAATCCTTAACACTGTGTTTTCTTATGTTCTTTATTCAAGGACATTTATATTTAAGTTTCTGAATTTTCAGTGTATAATAACAAAGGATATTTAACAGAAGAATTGTAATTTAATTATCATTGGCTGAACATGTATAAACTTTACCCCATGAGGAAGTTTTCTATTCAATTCATTTGTAGTACATTTAACTCCTCATGCATCTTTAATTGTCACTTAAAATGTATTCAACAGATTATACTAGAATCAGTGTAGCAAAAACTCATGATGTCATAGAGTGCTGCCTGTTAATAATCAAAGGTAGTAGGAACTACCAAATGTCTAGGATTATATCACAGAATTATCAATAACTTCAAGTAGAAAAGGTTTTCATGACTGATTAACGGTTCTTAAGTCGACCACCGAAACATAGGTCCTTTTGCTGTTAAATACTTGGTTAAGTATCAGGAGATTTGTGGCTTATTAGGAACAAACAAACAAAACAAGTTTAACCAAATGCAAAATGCAGATAAAAACCTAGTGTTCCTCAAATAAGAACTTAAAGTCATAAGGCTTAAAGGAACTGAATAGATCAAGATTATAAATACCATTTACAAAAAGACTGCATCACTGTGATTATATCATAATGGCTGAGTTCAAAGGAGATTTTAAAGATGCATAAATAGAAAGCTAGTTACTGAAGAGAAAATGCTATGCAATTTTATGTGTGTATTATTATTTATTAAGATGTTGAATGTATGCATTTAAAAGTGTTTTGTTTTACTCCAGGAAAAATATGAACTTTAGTTAATATTATCACATCAACATTGATCCATCAATTGTAATATATGCATCATACTAGTATAAGATACCAATAATAGGGGAAACTGAGTACAAGGTATAATGAGAACTCTGTTTCTCTGTAAATCTAAAATTGCTCTAAAAAATAAAGTTTATTTTTAAAACAAATGATTCAAGTGCAAATAAAATAAATAAATAAAAGTGTTTTGTCTTTCCCCAAGTATAGCAGTGCTGTATCCTTAATGCATAACATTCCAGACTAAATGAAATAGATTGTTAGAAGTGGTTTTTGTCCTTCACCCCAGTGAGGGAGTTTTAGTTGCTGAGCAGGGTCATATGGAAAACCTCTTTTTCTAAATTGGTTAGACTGAGATTCTTACTTTATTTCAACTTCCAGGCATCAAAACTTGCTCTTTTATTTATTTATTTTTTCATCCTCTGGCTTAATGACAGGAAAAGGCTACCGTACTAGTGGGACAGTTGCCACAAAAATGCAGTGCCCCTTCTGTTGCTAGAAGCTAATGTGTCAGAAAAATAACATCCCACTGAAGAACTGTAAGAGAGAGGTAGCAAAGAGGTAAATGTGGGGTACAGGCAATAGACAACCAATATTCTTAGAGGTAAGAGAGTTCTCGGAGTGGGGGCAATGGAACTTGAGTTGATCTTAGAGGACAGGTTGGATACACACAGGTGGAGAGGAAGATGGGGGACGTTTTAAAGGCAGAAATTGAATAGTAGCAAAACATGGAAATGAAAAATAAACTCCTTTAGCAGATCACCCTGGAGAGTTAGTGATGGGAAAAATGTTCAGGTATGCTCAAGGAGAGAACTTGATTCATTTAAACTCCATCGGTCAGAATTATTCTCCACTCCATTAAGAGAAATATACAATGCCCAGATACACTAGTTCAAGGATAAATTGTAATCTCTATGTAAGCAGGCACATCCATATTCAGTCAGCACAATGTCTGATGCATTGTGAATGTTCAACAAGTATTTGTTGAATCCATTTCTGTGACGGTCTAGGTGTTTAGAGAAGCTCAAACATCACAATACTGGTTAGGAGTACATTTTAAACACAGGATGATATTCAATAGAAGAATAAAGTTGAAAATAAATGTATCTCCATTTATGACACTATACACACAAAAAACGACTCAGTATTTAATAACAAAGGCATAAAATAAAGTTTTCTCTCTCATTTCTGTTATTGTTGATTTGTATTTTTCCTTTTATTCTGAATCAGTTTTAATAGAAGCATGTAAATTTTATTGATCTCTTCAAAGTGTCAGCTTGTTCTGGTGATTTTTTTCTAATATGCTTTTATTTTCTACTTCATTGATATCTGCTTTACCATATTATGTTCATCCTGTCTTGGGATCTAATTGACTAGTTTTTCTCTGTTCTTTTAAAATGGAAATATATTTTAAAAGTTTGCTGGATGAGATGAGTAAACAGAATTTGATTCTGAACATATCAGAATATGATTCCAGTAAGATTGTCAGCCATAAAGAGCACACACCAAGTCTTTTTACCCAACTCCCCCAAAACAAAGAGCAGGAAAGTTCTTAAGAGCGAGGATAGGGAAATCATAGACCATCTGTGTTTGCTAATCAGCTTCACACTAAGGAAAAGTAAGCTTTGTCTATCTTTGTGATAGGAGGCAGTTTTACAACTTGGAGCAAGACACCCTCAGACGTTAGGCTTCTACTCTCTCACAGATACTGAGAGATAGGGTGACATCTTCCTTGATGACATGTGAAAGAGTTGGCTCCCAGGTTCTTGAGGAAAGTCTTGGGCTGTGAATCTGGTGAGAGACTTTTTTAAAGATTCATATTCCAAAGGGGCAAAGAAAGATTTTACATTTAGAAGTTTTTGAAAATAAATGTTTAAGAAGATGGCGGCCAGGGGCCTAGAGTCAGGATGAAGCCTGTCTAAAGTGTAGTCAAGCTGAGAGGAACTTTAGGCAAAACTTAGACTGTCTTTGTTCTTGTCGAATGATTTAAAACTATATATTTTTTCTCTGATGCTGCTTTAACTGCAAATCACAAGTTTTAATGTCATATTTTTTCAACACAAATTTTTTTTCTAATTTCCATTATGATTTTCTATTTGACTCATGGTTTATTTAAAACCAATAACCATCGTAAAAATTGTTGGTGGGGGTACTGCTCATCAATCACAACTTTGTTACTAATATTATGTCATACAGTGCCCAGGACTGTTCAGAGACTTGTCCTAACCATGGTCACAGATTGATTTCATAATTCCTACTACAAGCAAGTGCCCTAAACTCAGCCACTCACTGACTGAGTGAAAGGTGGAAATGCTGCATGCTGAACATCACACTCTTATGGATTAAACTCAGTTTTAGGGGTCAACACAGAATAGCACTGAAACATTACCTTCTGAGCCCTGAATGTGCCTCGCTTAGATAGAAAACAAACTCCATTAGATCATTATTTTCTAGGTACACGTTAGCTAATATGGAAAATTCAACTAATTTTTTACCTACAGGTAAACCTCTGAAATACATAACCAAGTATTGTCTATATTTCCTGATGGCATCTTTCTTAGCTCAGTTAGATTTTTTTGAGATAGCAAAATGTAAGATGTGCAAATTATATGACTAAGAATGTAAAAACAGATGTGCAGAATAAAATGACAATTACGATAAGTTTTTCTCAACCTGGAACAAGTGATATTTTAAAATTAGCTGGTGATAAAACCAAAAAAAAAGGTATGTTAAATTTAACAATTTTTAATTTAGCAAAGAATGATTTGTGAATTGGGCAGCCTTCTGAACCAGTATAGACTGAGAGACCCCAGTGCAACCACGTGGTGGAAGATTTATGGACAAAAATAAAAATGAGATAGAGAAAACAGAACTAGGGTACAGAAACAGTAGGGTTGTTTACAGCTGAGCATTTGCCTTATCTGAACCATTTGACTAGTTGCTCACCTACGACTGGCAGAAACTAGGTAATTGGCAAAAGAGTAAGTTACAGTCTGTTTGCATATCCAGCTAAATTACAGCTCACCATGTGAACGGCTGTGAAGCAATCTCTGGGTTGAACCTAAAATATGCAAAGAATAATCCGGTGCTTTGGGCCAACTATTTAACACTGGTGAATGACACAGGCCGTACTTTTCCTTGTTCTATGGGCCTCAAATACTTATATCCCTCCTTCCTTGTCTCTTGAATAAAATCAACCGACAAGAATCATGGATTTTTTAAAAAGTCTATTGTCTTTGATTTTCAAAGTAATTCAGAAAATATTATATATACATATATGTAAACATGAAGATTGATCATTTGAACACTCTCAGTGCCGTTAGAGAAACAGAACTTTAATAGTACAATTGAATTCTCTGTTTACTCCTATCCAATTATATCAATTCCCTTCCCACTTCAAGTGACTACACACCTGAATTTAGCATTTATTATCATCACACATTTTTTTATACCTTTACTACATGTTTTTCTTTTCTGGGGGAAAATATACATTTTTCGTATTAAAGATGTGGTATACAATTCAGGATTAGTTATATGAGTGGTCATTATACAGGTAAAGCTTGGGTTTACCTTTGCTCCCCACTTTGCATGGTTTGAGATCCAGCACCCTTACTGATGTTATGTGCCCCTCCCCACTCCAATCCCCTGGTAGTGTCTTGCTAATGCCAGTCCCTTTCTTTTTTTTTTTTTTTTTTTTTTTTTTTTCTCCCCCCCTCCAGTCCCTTTCTTAATGTATTTTGGTAAATGTTCAGGGTCTACTTATGAATGAGAACATATAGGACTCAGTTCTTTATTTCTGTGATAGATCACTGAGCATTGCAGACTCTAAAGCCATCCAAGTTGCTGCAAAGTCCATAATTTTGTTCTTCTTTATGGCTGCATAATATTCCATCATGTGTATGTTTTTTTATCCAGTCCAGTTTCCATAGGCAGCAAGGTTGGTTCCGTGATTTTGCTATTGTGAATAGTGCTGCAATAAACATGCTTGTGCACGTATCTTTTTTGTAGAATGATTTAAATTCCTCCAGATATATTCTCAGAAGGGGGATTGCTAGGTCATATGGGAGGTCAATTTCTAGTTATTTTAGGAAGGGCCACACTGTTTTCCATAGAGTTTGAAATAGTTTGCATTTTCACCAACAGTGTAGAAGTGTTAGCTTTTCTCTGCATCCTTGCTAGCATCTGTGATTTTTTGTTTTATTAATGATGGACAGTTTTACTGTTATTAGATGGTATCTCAATGTAGTTTTGATTTGCATTTCTTTGATGGTTAGTGAGGCTGAGCGTTTTTTTCATGTGTCTGCTGGTTGCTTGTATGTCTTCTTTTGAGAAGTGTCTATTCATAGTTTTTGCTCACTGTTTAATGGGGCTGCTTTTTATTGTGGTTTTTGTTGTTGTTGTTGTTGTTTGTTTGTCTTTTTTTCCTTTTGGCATGGTCAAGTCCCTTGTAGATCCTGGACGTTAGACCTTTGCCAGATATGGAGTTGGCACATATTTTTTTTCCCCATTCTGTGGGTGGTCTCCCCACTTTCTTGATGGTTTATTTTTCTTTTCTTTTCTTTTTTGGATACTCCTGATTTCCTTCTCTTGTCTACTTGTTCTAGCTAGGACTTCCAACACTAAGTTGAACAGGAGCTTTTGAATTTGATGAGGTCACATTTTCAATCTTATCTCTTATGGCATGGGCTTTTGGAGTTTTGATCAGGAATTGGTTTGCAATTTCTATAAGGGTGTCTCCTGAGTTTTCGAAGATTCTTAATGTTTGAAGTTTTACATTTAGGTCTTTGATCCATTTGGAGTTGAGTTTTGTATATAATGATATGTAGAGGTCCTACTTTATTCTTCTGCATGTGGTCAGTCAGCTTTCCCAGCATTATTTACTGAATGGGTTCTCCTCTCCCCAGTGGTTATTGGTGGATGCATTGCTGAAGATGAGTTAGCTGAGAAATTGAAGTTTTGTTTCCAGAGACTCTTACCTGTTCCATTGCTATATACCTGTTCTTGTACCAATACCAGGTTGCTTTGATTATTGTAAACTTATAATAAAGTTTAAAGTCTGGAAGTGTGATATCTCGCATTTTGTTTCTTTTGCTAACAGTGGTTTTGGCTTGTTTCCATATAAATTTGTGCATTATTGTTTCCAGATTTTAGAAGAATGATGTTGGTAATTTAATGGGTCTAGCATTGACTCTGTAGATTGCCTTTGGTAGGATAGACATCTTTCACTTCTCTGGCTAGGAAGATACATAGATATTTCTTTCTTGTGTGTATGTGTGTGTGTGTCTATTGTGAATTGCATTATGCTTTTTATTTGGTACTCTGCTTGTTTGTTGTTGGTATATAAGAATGTGACTGTCTTTTGCACATTTATTTTGTTCCCTGAGATTTTGCCAAAGTCCTTTATCAAAAGGTTTCTCACAGATTCTCTTGGATTTTCAAGGTATAGGATCATATTGTCAGCAAAAGAGATAACTTGACTTCTTTTGCTATTTGGATGGCCCTGATTTCCTTCTCATATCTAATTGTTCTAGCTAGGACTCCCAACACTATGTTGAACAGGAGAGTTGAAAGTGGCAAGCCTTGTTTTAGTCCAGTTTTCAGGATAAGTGCTTCCAATTTCTGTCAGTTTAGCAATATGTTGGCTGTGGGTTTATCACAGATGCTCTTTCTGTTTAGTGATATGTTCCCTCTATGTCTAGGTGTTCAAGGGTTTTTATCATAAAGCAATACAGGGTTTTATTGAAAGCTTTTTTTGTCATCATGTGGGTCTTGTTTTTATAACTGTTAATGTATTTAATTACCACTTAAGGTCTTGCAGATGTTGAACCAGTCCTGCACTCCCAGGATGAAGCCTATTTGGTCATGGTGGATGATTTTTGAGATGTGCTGCTGGATCTCATTTGCTGGAACTGTGTTGATAATCTTTGCATGTATGTTCATCAGGGTATTGGCCTGGAGTTCTCTTTCTTTGTTGGACTTTTACCTGGTTTGGGTATCGGTGTGAGGTTAGCTTCATAAAATGACTTGGGGAGAGTTCTGTCTTTTGCGATTGCATGGAATACTTAGAAATAGTATTGGTATTCGCTCCTCCTTGTATGTTTTGTAGAATTCTACTAGAAATCCATCTAGTTCAGGACTTTTTTTTTGTAGGTACTTTTCTTATGATGGAGTCAATTTCCTGGGTTGTTGTTGTTCTATTTAGTTTCTCAAGTTCTTCTTGTTTCGATCTTGGGAGGTTGTGTGAAGTAAGAAAGTCCTTATTTAATTTTGGTTATCAAGTTATTTCTATATAGGTGTGCATAGTAATCTCTCATAATCATACGTATTTCCTCAGGGTCAATTGGACTTGATCTTTTGTGTTTCTGATTGTGTTTATTTGGACCTTTTTTCTCTTTTTCTTGGTCATTCTGGCTAGGAGTCCATCAATCTTGTTTATCCTTTCAAAGAACTAGTTTTTGGATCCTTTATTTTTTCTGTAGTATTTTTTTCTTCTATGTCTCATATTTGGTCATCAAACCTTAAAAAATCATTTAGCCTCCCTTCTCGGAATTTTACACAGCCTCATCATCGAAGATTTCAGTGGAAAGTCCTGCCACAAGGAATGAAAAATAGCCCCACCTTGTGTCAAAAATATGTTGATACTGCTTTACAAGATATTAGGTGTCAATACCCTGATCTTTATCTGGTGCATTATATGGATGACATTTTACTAGCCCATAAAAATCATGCTCTTTTACATGATATTTTAAAAGAGACAGTAACAGCTTTGACAAACTATGGTTTGAAAATTTCTCCTGAAAAAATTCAAACCAATCTACCTTTCACTTATCTTGGCCAAGTGTTAAACACTCAGACAGTAAGTCATCAGCCTCTGCAGTTAAGAAAAGATCATCTGGTGACTTTAAATGACTTTCAAAAATTATTGGGAGATATTAATTGGCTAAGACCTTATCTACATATAACTACTGCAGACTTAAAGCCTCTTTTTGATATATTGCAGGGGAATTCCTCCCCCACCTCTAAAAGGGTCTTAACGCATTAATATGACTTACCTGAAAGGTGAGAATGGCCATCATAGCAACAAAAACAGTGGATGGGGTAAAAGGAACATTTTGTGAACGGACCAGCCTCTCTGCTTCAATACCCAGGGCCTTCAGCTGCCCCCATGTGGGAGGACCTTGACCTCTGGTGGAAGAAGCATACCGTCTTGGCTGAGGAGGTAGGGGTCTGGACTTAGAACTGGAAGAAGAGCGAGAACGGGGAGGTTGCAGAGTATGGTGCCTCTGAATTCGTGGTGGATGGTTATGACGAAGATTAAGACGCCTCATTCTCGGGATTAGAATTCTCTCTTCCTCTGGTTCTGAGTTGTTCTGGTCTGGACTGGGTTCCTGTCTGACATCTCTCTGCCTTGGATCCCTCTGCATTGGCCGAGGCGTCGGATTGGACATATAGAATAAGTCGATCCGGTATCCAAATGGGCGATGAAGAATTCTGGGGAAAAATACATGCATAGCCTCTCCCACAAGTTAACAACACATCGGGCCCTCTCCATTGACCTGTAAGGAGATCTTTCCATTTAACCATAGGCTTAATAGTTTCTTCCGGGTTCCAGTGTCTATCCATAGTCGAGCGACCCAAAGAGTCCAAATTCAGGTGATTGAATACAAATAAGGCATGGCTTACAATGTGATGAGGGGAACTATATTTAAATTCTCCCTCTTGTAATTTAATGATTTGA